>NC_141089.1:32551936-32591936 GCF_041138505.1 Cibotium barometz
AAGAACCACTCAAGATAACACAAAATAATGTGTCAAAATGTATCACACATCAGCTCCATATCAGAACCATTGATATCTTCATCTTCACTGCATATCGGATCATAAATCAGATTAGATATTGGATCCAACTTGACTTCAAGCGAACTTTCCTGAAAATAAAAATTTTAGAAAAACACAAATCTAATTTGAAATATTAGTAAAAACAATGCTAAAAAACACTTCAATACGATCCACTTGTTGTCCACTACTACACTATAGCTGCAAAATATCCACTTGTTGTCCAGTTCTACACTATAGCTGCAAAATATCCACTTTGTAAGCATGGAAATCACCGAACCCATCATGCTTGATTGCATCCACATCATGCACATCAACCACATGGAAATTACTTAACCCATCATGTGTCAAATCTACCTTCTAATCATGAGTATCAACTATACAAACTTTCTAATCATCAAAGGCTTTGGAAACTTCAAGCACACCTCCCTGACTTTGTTGGATGGCAATAATAATGAACTTCAGCATCAAGGTCGAATTGAACTTCAGATTTCGACAGACTTTCCAAGTCAAGTTCTTGACTTTGAGAAGAACTCTCTTATTGTAATAATGCAGCCTCTTGCATTCTTGAAGATCCAGGAACTCCACCTATCCATTTGTCTAGCTTGGAAACTCCATCATCGGCAACATACATAGTTGGACACTATCGAGGATAGAAGAATCCAAAAATCGAATTACATACACCATGGCTACCTGAAATTGGATTGCTTTTGGAACTCTGGTTTGTGGAAATCGAATCTCTTTCTGTAGTCGGATTGCCTAAATTTTGATTTTCTGAATTTTGACTGGATAAATTCTAGTTTGTGACAAACTATGGACTACTATCAAACTTTGGATTGTTGAAAATCTGATCATCAATAACTGTTGATGGGACATCTAAAATTGCTTCTTGCACATCAAAAACTTATTGTTGCACATCACAAACCATGGGATGAATATCAAAGACTGTTGGAACTCTTGGCTAAACTTCTTTTAGCATGTCATCTTCTTCACATACATGCTTGTCATGCAAGCATACCACCTCATCCACAACATCATGACCTTGCATCTTTGGATTCTTGTGATCTGAATCGTGCTCCCTGGATTTTAGGTGATTTGCAAATAGAATTCTAAGTAATATGAATTGTGCCATACCTCTTACCGACTGGAATATGTCAGCCTCTTGCCAACCTATGGTTCTCTTTGGTGTGAGGGTGAGGGCTCTTTTGGCTTTTGGCCTTCTTACTTCCTCCATCCATCATCACCATCTCAACTCCATTCAGCTGGCTTTGGGATATTCATACAATCATCCACACATAAGACATCAGAAAAACAATCAAGAACATGAATATCAGGGTGTATGACTTTAGTTTTCTGGTATTCTAGCCATGAAGACTCAAACTCTAGCACTTCGTTGTCTGACTTTTGTACTGCATCAAGTCCATTTGTAGACTTTGTTTGGCACTTTCTGGAACTTCTCATCAGATGTACTCCCTTCTGTCCGGTCACACTGATAGCATTGGTGTGCTAACCACCAATCATCATCGTCTCATCACTTTCATCGGAACCAAATTGATTTCTCAATCAGATTTTTCACCGCTTCTTCCAACATTGTCACTCGTCAAGCACTTGAACACGACTTTCGTCTTTGACCCTCTTGCTTGGCGTGCCACTGGCATGCCTTATCCATCAAAGTAGAAAATGGATCTAACTCTTATGTCGCTTTCTCCATTTCATCATATGATGGTGCATTCTAGAACTGCTTCACAATCCAGTACAGCTTCTTACAAAAATTGAGCATGCAATACTTGATACATATATCTTGCTTACAACATGGTTCACATAAATATGAACAATCTCTGGTGTGATGGCCATGATGCAAACATATGATGGTACACTTCTTCTTCTTTGTCTTCTTCGTCTTCTTCTTACCCATTTTTGAGACAAATAAAATTTTAGAAATCTATCCCAGGTGGAATTGATATATCATCAATGCCACAAAGGAGATCTATCCCTGCCTTCATTCACAGCTACCCTTACAAACATGTTGTGCCTTTGCCCCACTAAAATTAGCACTCAACTGGGTATGAGACAAACCTCATCTCATTACTCTATCTTTTCCTTGTTTATACAATTGTTCCACGATCAATTGATAGGGGGTTGCCTTCTTAATAAGGTGTCTTACTCGATCCTTGTTGATCGGTGTTTCGATGGGTAGGCCATTAGCTAGGAAGTGTGCAACTTCTTCTTCCCATTCTGGAATCAAGCATAGTTGGAATAGGGGAGCATATCGCAAGTCATCATCGATTCTTGTTGATCCTTGTTGATCAGTGTTTTGGTGGATAGGCCATTAGCTAGGAAGTGTACAACTTCTTCTTCCCATTCAGGAATCAAGCATAGTTGTAATAGGGGAGCATATTGCAAGTCATCATCGATTCTTGTTGATCCTTGTTAATCAGTGTTTTGGTGGATAGGCCATTAGCTAGGAAGTGTGCAACTTCTGTTGAAATTTGAGCATAATGATGAGCTATGGTGGATCAAACACTAGAATCAACATCATTAACAAAGTGATTAGCAAATAATTAAGATGTAATTAGTGGATAATTAACAAATAGATTAATATAGGCATGGATACTCAAAAACCAGCGAATTCTCATTAGGGCTATGCCTCAATTTATAGAGTTTAAATCAAGCATCAAATCCCATTGATTTCTCCATGATTCACTCCCAGAATATCTCCACCTCTTGCTGCCTGATTCTCTCCACCTCTTCTCTTTTCCCTGAATATCTCCGAGAATAACTCCACCCTTTCCAGAATATCTCCACACTTCCTAAATTCTCTCATGCTACCCTTTATTCTCTCCCAGTAGATTCTCACAAGTTCTTTCACAATTACATCTTCTCTTTTATAGCCTCTAACCAAGGGCTTACCAAGGGCTTGTTCCCGCAAACACCCTATTCACTTGTATATTTCAACACCTCCCCTCAAGTGAATAATCCTAGCACACCTGGACCCTATACCAAGTTTCCCTCTTACTTGATAGCCCGTGACCAGTGCCTCAAGTCCCTAAACTCCATAGTCCTTGACACACTCTCTCTCTCAATGTGTCCAAGGCTACTATAAGTTCCCGCGACCTTGACTAAAGTGCTCACACATACATCTACCACGTGTCCTACATCATCAGTGGCTTAGAGGTGGTTTTACTTTGTTGGGGCAGGTTACATTGGGTTGTGGGGTCTCTCTCTCTCTCTCTCTCTCTCTCTCTCTCTCCCTCTCTCTCTCTCAGAAAAGATGATTACGACAAATTTATCAGCATAAAATCACCAGAAATTACACTAAATCAAGGGTAACCAATTTGTACGGAATGGTTGGAGTATCAAACCAACTCTGAATTGCAATATGAAGTTATAGGGATCTGCATCAGATACCTAATGGTTAATTTGAACCCTCAATTGTACCAAAATATAGTGATTAGCACTGATTAATCACTGATTAGCAAATTAATGCTCTGTTTTGTGTACAAAAAACAGAGTATACGGGGAGTCCAGATCTGGTGCCTTAGACTTCAAATGAGCTCAAATGCTTTTAAGGGAATCAATAGCAATGAGTCTAGTAGAGGATTAAGCCAAGAAACACAAGATTTGACCAAATATTGAAAGCTTAATCTTTGTTTTACCAAAGTCACCTGCAGATTTGATGAAGAGCTTGGATCTCACTGTAGACTTGATGAAATTGAATTCTGTCTTCACCAGCTTGTAGAGCATGCTTGAAAACACCTTGGACTAAGAGCAATTAGAGAGATTTGACTTGATGAAGCAGCAATGGTAGAAACTTCTCAGAAAATTGGCGTCAGCAAAAAATGCAATTCCTCCTTCGTTGCTTGGCGGTTTGCTGCGCTGTTTTGATGGGCTTGAAGCCAAGTGAGTTGGCTAGCTTGTGTTAGAAGGGCTTGCCCTAATTTTATGTGTGCAAGGTGAATGAGATCCTCCACTGGCTGGGGGTGAAGGGGTGAAGTGAAAACTAATTAAAATTTTGATTATTTGCTAATTATCTACTAATCCTAATTAATTAGATAATAAGCTCATAAACTTGATGGATTCTAGGCATGGCTCTGATACCATGTTGAAATTTGAGCATAATGATGAGCTATGGTGGATCAAACACCAGAATCAACATCATTAACAAAGTGATTAGTAAATAATTAAGATATAGTGGGTAATTAACAAATAGATTAATGTAGGCATGGATACTCAAAAACCAGCAAATTCTCATTAGGGCTATGCCTCAATTTATAGAGTTTACATCAAGCATCAAATCCCATTTATTTCTCCACGATTTGCTCCTAGAATATCTCCACCTCTTGCCTGATTCTCTCCACCTCTTCTCTTTTCCCTGAATATCTCCCAGAATAACTCCACACTTCCCAGAATATCTCCACACTTCCTAAATTCTCTCATGATACCCTTTATTCTCTCACAGTAGATTCTTCTCACATTTTCACAGGTTCTTTCACAATTACATCTTTTCTTTTATAGCCTCTAACCAAGGGCTTGTTCCCGCACACACCCTATTCACTTGTATATTTCAACAACTTCTTCTCCCCATTTTGGAATAAAGTATAATTGGAATAGGGGAGCATCTTGCAAGTCATCATTGATTTTGTCTTCCACATCTGATTCTTCAAATTCTGAGGGGGATCATATATGCAAGACAATACAAGCTACACTTCATGCACAGGAAATGAAGAAGGAAACCAAGATTAGCTGCAAAGTTTTCACTTTTCAAAATTTGGTGGTAAGAAGGAACCAAAGATCATATTGTCATGGCTAGTCAACTTGACGACTATTTTCTCTCTGGGAAAGAATTTTCGGAGAAGGAAAAAGTCAAATGTGTTGGCAACCATTTAGTTAAAAGTGCATCTCTATTGTGGAACACCATTAAGCAAGGACCAGATAGACCAAGGACTTGGAAGGAATTTCAAAAGCTTATCAAATAAATTTTTCTTTCCCCTCAACACAAAGCTCTAGGACACGTCAACGATGGGACATGCTACACCAACTTGATAAAGAAACTGTACAGATGTATAAATTTTGGTAAACACTTATTCAACTTCAAGCCATCAAGAGAGTGTGATCAAAGGACCAAAAGCGTAAGTTTATAGTCGGATTGAAGTATGTCATCAGAGCGGAAGTGAACATGTTTCATCCTTATTCTCTTAGCAATGCTATTTCTCTAGCGACAAACTATGAGAAGAAGAATGGATTTTCGAGAGAAACTATAGTGGCGAATTCTCACATTCCTCAGTTTTCTCGATCTAACTCTTTCTCAAAAATTTCAACATAAAGGTGAAGCAACGAGAATAATGGTTCACAAGCGAATGTAAAGAAGATTGAACCAGCAAAGAAGAATAACAATGGAGACTAAAAGCCTCGTGTAATTACATGCTACAAATGTGACAAAGGACATTATGCATACAAGTGCTCAGAGAAGACAAAGAATCAAGTTGCGACCGTGAACGTGATTGAAGACCAAGACAAGGACGATCAACCAAATTAAGAGGATACTCCAAATCATAAATTCTACGACTAGCAAGGTAAGCATAAAACTCATTCTTATACATTGTTCAATATGAAAAGAAATTTAGAGTTCATAGGTGACCTTTTTGCCAAGCAAGAGGGAAACAAAAAAAACTTCTTGTAGGATATATTTATTGATTTCCTAAATAGTCAAGAATAGTATTTAGTTAAATTTAAATTATTCGTCATAATAGTTTCAATGACTAATATGTACTTTCTAAACACGGAAGAAAATACATATTAGACCATTCACTATTAAGACCTTAGTGAAGTAACAATGATACTCTATCCTGACTCTTTTCACTTGTTAAAATTAAATATACAATTGAGGACAGTTACAATCCAAGCAAAAGGGATATGATAATTAATTTATTAAATGTTGGGTAACCCAACAAGTGAAAATAATATCTTGGATTAAGTTGATTGTGAGTGAATCCGATCAATGGTAACACGTGTGAGACATACCCAAGCTAAGTTGATTGTGAGTGAATCTAATCAACTATGTGACACGTGCCATGCATGTGAAGACATTGTGAGTAAATCCAATGTGAGAGTGAATCCAATTAATTATGTTTCACATAGCAACAGTGAATAATCGAGAGTAAATCTACATTATGTTTATTGCTTAACGTTATTATTTTTGTGATAAGTGAATCCAAAGTAATTGTAATCTAACACTATGGGCTGTCTTTGAGTATAGATCATAAGTTCAAGACAACGAAGGTAGACATTGGATGAAATTATCTAACTGTGCACATGTGTGCAAAATAATTAATTTTGTATGGTTTGACCCATTGTACATTTGTTGCGTAAGGTTTATTTTGATAAGATACTTTAAAAGCATTGGACTATGGTTCAATTTTGTATAAGCTCAATTTTAAAAAAGCTATGCTATTTATGACTTCAAAGGTTAAATTTATGAAATATGATTTAAATACCGCATGTGAGGAGCCACACATCAGGGAGGAGAATTGCACCCGATCTTGTGTTCTTGATTTTTATGCTCTTGAGTTATACTATGATATCTATGGTTTATTTTCTTTATTAATCAATTTATGGAATATTCAAATCTCCATGTACCAAAGGTCTTATAACAATGGTATCAAAGTCACATGTTCTCTCTTATGCACGCGAGCCGCTGGTTCACAATTGCGAGAAAAGTCTTTTCTTTCAAAGTATTTTAAATCCTCGTATTATCTTAAGCTTTTAAAGCTTACAGCTTTTAAAAAGCTTCATATTAAGGCTTACATCTCACAAAAGTTTTCATTTTTCTCTCAAGCCTTCATAGTTTACAAAAAGAAAAAAAAGAGGAAGCTTTATAAACACAAAATTCAACAAGTAGAATTTCTTCTTTAACAAATTTTCAACTCATTTGAAGACTTCTTTAACGAGTTAATACTTGGATTTATTATCCACATCAAGGCGTTATTGAATTATCATTCTTATTGTTTGTTGGACACCATTGACTTCGAGCACTTCTTTTGAATACAAGGAAGTCAAATAAGCTTGTTACTTTTTCTATTTTGTTTTCACACTTCCATATTATTTTGCTTCATTCTTGTAGAATGGACCAAACTGTACAAAATTAATTATTTTGCACACATATACATGGCTATATAATTTCATCCAATGTCTACCTTCGTTGTCTCGATCTTATAATCTATACTCAAAGACAATCCACATTGTTAGATCACAATTACTTTGGATTCACTCACAAAAATAACAACGACCAGTGGTAAAATAATCTAGATTCACTCTCGATTATTCATTGCTATGTGAAACATAATTAATTGGATTCACTCACAATGTCTTCACACACATCACATGTGTCACATAGTTGATTGGATTCGCTCACAATCAAACTCACACCACACGTGTTACCATTGATCGGAATAACTCACAATCAACTTAGCTTGGACATGTCTCACACGTATTATTGTTGATCGGATTCACTCACAATCAACTTAGCTTGGACACATCTTACATGTGTTACCGTTAATCGGATTCACTCACAATCAACTTAGTCCAACAATTAATAAATTAATTATCGTAACAAAATCCCTCCATTTTAGCATCTCCTTAAACCTATTTTTTTCGGTGCGAGACTAGGATCACGGGCTTCGGACCATGCTATTACTGCTGCAGAATCACCTGCCATACCTTCATTACTTTTTAGAATTTTTAAGTCATTGCACTTGGTGACATTACCGATTTGAAATGAGACCTATTTAGAGCATAAACATCACCTATAATTCATTTTTATCAGAATGTAAGTAAGAGATGCATAAAACTCAACTTATCCCAATACCTATGAAAATGGTACATGTTATCATTACTGGTTTGAAATGGCATCATTGGCAACCAGAACGCTCACCACCTGTCCACCCACCAGGGGCCTTTTCGATAGTTCCTAGCTCATAGTAACCGGCAATATATTCACATATCAAAATGGAATCTCCGTTGAAGATCAGCAAGATTAACCAACGGATCCATATAAAAGAGCCATGGACTCATCCGTTGAGGACTAGCAAGGTCAATCAACCAGATCCATGCCCGAATTCAGAAAACAACTCTTACTCCTTGTTCCAATATCTTCCACGACGCACGTGTGGGTATCGTCAACAACCCAGAGCCCGAGCATCGTATGGTCAGCACCCTCTAGGATCCTTCGCAGGTGACCTAGCGCTTCACTCATAGGCCACTTCCTTGGTTCCTCATCCACCACTGTACCGGAAGCTCACCATTTAAATCGAGCCGAGGCTGGTCAAGACCTCGGCCGACACGACCTTGCTACGCACGAGACGTCCTCCGTTGACTCTCCGTCACAGCAGTTGCAACTTTAACAGATAGGTCTCCTCCACGACCTCATTCACAAGACGGTCAAAATGCTTCCCCAGCATTCTTGACATAAAACAGTCAACTAAAAATAGATTTCACATACAAATATAATTCCAACAATATTTCCATCTTTTCTCATCACTCCACATCCTTTCACATTAGTCCCCATCTTTTCTCATCTTCCCACAAATTTTTTTTCTTCATCAAATCACATCACATCACATCATTCCCACATCAAATCACATCCAATCACATCATCCACACATCAATCCACATTATCCATACATCCATCCATATCATCTATCCACATTAAATCACATCCAATAGCATCATCCACACATCAATCCACATCATCCATACATCCATCCACATCAATCCACATTATCCACACATTAATCCACATCATCCATACATCCATTCACGTCAATCCACATTATCCACACATCAACCCAGATCATCCATACATCCATTCACGTCAATCCACATTACCCACACATCAATCCACATTCATTTCATAAGTATTCCCATTCTCATCTAATCACATCTTTTTCTATCTCATCACTTATTTCCTCATTTATCCTCATCAGATCTCATCCACTTGCATCTACCCATGCATCTCATCACTTCACATACATTAACATCTATCCAGTTTACATCACATCTTATCACAACCATTTCACATCACATCTCATTCATTCACATCCCGATTCACATGCTAACACATTCATTCACGTCCCTTATCATCTCACATCCCGATTCACATCACATCACATCCATTCACATCCCTTATCATTCATTCACATCCCGATTCACATGCTATCACATTCATTCACATCCTAACACATTCATTCATATCCCGATACACATGCTAACACATTCATTCACATCCTGATTCACATGCTATCACATTCATTCACATCCTATATCATTCATTCACATCCCGATTCACATGCTTACACATTCATTCACACCCTATATCATTCATTCATATCCCGATTCACATGCTAACACATTCATTCACATCCTATATCATTCATTTACATCCTGATTCACATGGCATCACATCTCTTCTATTCATTCACATTTATCTGATTCACATCACATCTATTTATCTCTCATTCTCATCACATCCATCCATCCATCCATCCATCCATTCTTTCCCATCTATCTGATTCGCATCCCATCTCATCACATCTATTTACCTCTCATTCTCATCACATCTATTCTCATCACATCCATCCATCCATTCATTCCCATCTATTTGATTCGCATCACATATCATCACATCTATTTACCTCTCATTCTCATCACTTCTATTCTCATCACATCCATTCTCTATTCATTCTCATCTATCTGATTCATATCACATCTTATCACATCTATTTATAGAATGTAAGAGAATTCTTATTTTTGATATAAAGATTCTTTACGTATCTATTTATGCATAAGAACAACTTCAGTGGGAAATAACACTTTTATAAAAATCCATTTATGCATCTATTTATGCATAAATTCAATTTTAAGAAGAATAACACTTTTGAAATAAAAATAAATTCCTTTATGCATCTTTCTATGCATAAAATCAAAATTGATGAGAATAACACTTTTGAAATAAAAATAAATTTCTTTATGCATCTTTCTATGCATAAAATCAAAATTGATGAGAATAACACTTTTGGAATTTAAAAAAAATCTTTATGCATCATTCTATGCATAAAATCAAAATTAATGAGAATAACTCTTTTGGAATAAAAATACATTTCTTTATGCATCTTTCTATGTATAAAATCAAAATTGATGAGAATAACTCTTTTGGAATAAAAATAAATTTCTTTATGTATCTTTCTATGCATAAAATCAAAATTGATGTGAGAATAACTCGTTTGGATTAAAAATAAATTCTTTATGCATATTTCTATGCATAAAATCAAAATTAATGAGAATAACACTTTTGGAATAAAAATAAATTATTTATGCATCTTTCTATGCACAAAAACAAAATTAATGAGAATAACACTTTTGGAATAAAAATAAATTATTTATGCATCTTTCTATGCATAAAATCAAAATTAATGAGAATAACTCTTTTGAAATAAAAATAAATTCTTTATGGATCTTTCTATGCATAAAATCAAAATTAATGAGAATAACTCTTTTGAAATAAAAATAAATTCTTTATGCATCTTTCTATGCATAAAATCAAAATTTGAAATAAAAATAAATTCTTTATGCATCTTCCTATGCATAAAATTAAAATTTGATGAGAATAACACTTTTGGAATAAAAATAAATTCTTTATGCATCTTTCTATGCATAAAATCAAAATTTGATGAAAGTAACGCTTTTATAATAAAAAAAATCTTTTATGCATCTATTTATGCATAAATTTAATTTTAATGAAAGTAACACTTTTATAATAAAAAACTTCTTTTATGCATCTATTTATGCATAAAAATCAATTTTGATGAAAGTAACACTTTTATAATCAAAATATTTTCAATATGCATCTTTCTATGCATAGAAATTAATTCTAATCAAAATAACATTTTTATAATAAAAATATTTCTAATATGTATTTTTCTATGCATAGAATAAAAATAACACTTTTAGAATACACAAGCGGTGGGGATAACTCTTTTTGAATAATAAAAAGATAAAACTTATTTCACCAAATTTAAGAAAATCTTGCCATAACCTCCTTTATATGGCTAACCATTTTTTAATTTTTTCACTCTAAAATTTATTAGAAATGATCCAGGATGATTTAAATCATTATAATCTAATCAATTTCCACTTTATTAAGAGTAAACAATATGAAAAGTCTAATTCCATCAATTTGATTACACATCTAGAATAAAGAAAGGCTAAATTCAATAATGAAGAGAATGGGGAAAGCCTTTCCAGCAAGGCATAACATCCATTTTCATTTTAAAGAAAGTAAAAATCAGAAAACCATAAAATAGAATAAGAAAAAGTAGAATTTCTAACTTACTAGGAGTTTTGTGAGCTTTCCTTTGGCTTGATGGTTTGAGGGATCTACTCTTGTTGTAACAAGAGTGGCCACCAATTCTTTTGAAGAGGAAATGGTAAAAAACAAATGAATTATCAATGAATTCACTGTTTTTGGTTCTGGGGAGGAGGAGTAGAGTAACAGTGCATAAAACACTATTAACCATTTACAAAGGGGGAGGCTTCATTTATACGAAAAAGTGAGCCTCTAACCAAGCAAACTGATTCTAGAATTTTTCAGATTAGTTTGGTCAATTTTTGACCATTTGTAGGTCAGTTTAGCTTACTTTTTGGATCTAGTTGAAGCAGGAGAGAGGAGAGATGAAAATATCTCATTATTTGGGAGTTTAAAACTCAACCATACGTATGAAATAGGCGCCTCCTTCATGAGGGAAATTCCCCCACACTGAGGTGTCAAAAATGCATTATTTCTTCTAAATATCTCTTCTTTTTTAACTAATAACCTTGTCCTTAGTCAACTCTTCATCTTATGTGAGTATTTACTCATTTTTGGGAGGATTTTCTTTATTTCTTCAATTTATCTCCTCCCTAAATTTGGATTAATCTAATTGGCCCCTCAAAACCTTAATCTAAAATTTTCAAAAAATCTGGACCCTTAGGCTAAGGCCTTTTGAACATATTATAATTTATTTCTAATGCACCTTTTGAATTTCTTTTTGAACTTCTGTTTCGAGGGAATTTATTTTAATAAGAAGAGATATTTTTCCATGCAAAAATATCTAAAAATTGAATAACCTCTCTCTAGAATATTTTCTCTCTCTAAGCCAAAATAGGTAGAAACAAGATCTGTTAATATTCTGACAAGGGAAATGATTACAGGGGGAGAGATTAGACATCTGCTGGGGGAGGAATCTTACATCCTACCCCACTTAAAAAACATGAGATGTCCTTATCATCTAGCAGGTGGAGTATAATCTCTTTCATCTTCTTCTTCTTGTTCAATCACTTCTAGCGTTACTGCCTTGGAAGTGGACGGCCGATTTGAAAACAACTCTCTTTGACTTCCCCTATTCTGAGGCAGAGGTCTTGCATTACTTTGGATTGAAATTGCAGGTTGGTTAGAGGGTCTACCTCTGGGATTTCCCTGAATTTGGTGGATAAAAACCCGATTACTCTGGAAGGAAGGAGCTGGAGTCTGGAATCTTGATCCCTGATTTCCCTGCCCCGAAAACCTTGATCCAAAAGGAGTTGGGAAATCCATACTGCGATGTCCAAATCCTTGACAGTTATAGCATTTCACTCCCTTGTTCAAGGGTGGAAGTTCTAAAGTTAAATTCCAAGGGATTGAGTTTCGGGAAAAGGACATTTCTTCCATTCTGGTACTTCCCCTATCTTGGGATTGACCCTGATATCTCTTAGGCGGTGGAAGGTTGGAATCATCTTCTGGAACTAATAATCTTTTGAAAGGTGATGGTGCTGGCTTTGGTGGGACCTTGACATCAAAGGCCTTGGAGAAATCCTTTGCCATCCGCACTGCTTTGGCCATGGAAACTAGCTTGGCGTTCTTCACCAAAATATTGAAAGGTTCGTTTAGTCCCCGAATGAACCCAGCCATTAGCTATTCTTCATTCAGCAATGGCGAGTATTTGAGGGGAGAAGAGCGAACGCTTGGTGATATACTTCAATAGTTTTGCTCCCCTGGGTTAGCTCTAAGAATTCGTTCATCTTTGTTTCCAAAAAGCCGGGAGGGCAGAACCTCGTCCTTAGATAAATTTTGAGATCATTCCATATCTGGGTATTCCGATCTAGACGGTTTATCTCGTAGTGGTTTCTCCATGCCACTCTGGCTGTTTCTACAATCTTCAGCCTTGCAAGAGTCATTTTGCTCTTCTCATTGTACCCGGTGACATCGAAGTATTCTTTCATTGCTTCGATCCACTTCTCCACGGCCTCTCCCAAGTTTTCCCCTTCACCCTTGAAAGGTCCAGGCTGCGAGCTATGAAGAGTTTTAAGAACATCCAAGTCGAGCTCTTCCTCATCGAGTTGGGGGTTATCATTTCTACCACAACGACCTCGATAAATCGAACCGAGGCTAATCAAGACCTCGGCCAACCTTGCTACGCGCGAGACATCCTCCGTTGACTCTCCGTTTTCTCACAGCAGTTGCAACTTTAGCAGATAGGTCTCCACAACCTCATTCACAAGACGGTCAAAATGCTTCCCCAGCATTCTTGACATAAAACAGTCATTTAAAAATAGATTTCACATACAAATACAGTTCCAATAATATTTCCATCTTTTCTTATCACTCCACATCCTTTCACATTAGTCCCCATCTTTTTTCATATTCCCACAATTTTTTTTATCTTCATCAAATCAAATCACATCACATCATTCCCACATCAAATCACATCCAATCGTATCATCCACACATTAATCCACATCATCCATACATCCATCCACATCAATCCACATTATCCACACATCAATCCACATCATCCATACATCCATTCACGCGTTAATCCACATTATCCACACATTAGCCCACATCATCCATACATCCATTCACGTCAATCCATATTACCCACACATCAATCCACATCAATCCACATTCATTTCATAAGTATTCTCATTCTCATCTTATCACATCTTTTTCTATCTCATCACTTATTTCCTCATTTATCCTCATCAGATCTCATCCACTTGCATCTACCCATACATCTCATCACTTCACATACATTAACATCTATCCAGTTTATATCGCATCTTATCACATCCATTTCACATCACATCTCATTCATTCACATCCCGATTCACATGCTACCACATTCATTCACGTCCCTTATCGTTCATTCACATCCGAATTCACATCACATCACATCCATTCACATCCCTTATCATTCATTCACATCTCAATTCACATGCTATCACATTCATTCACATCCTATATCATTAATTCACATCTCGATTCACATGCTAACACATTCATTCACATCCTATATCATTCATTCACATCTCAATTCACATGCTATCACATCCTATACCATTCATTCACATCCCGACTCACATGCTAACACATTCATTCACATCATATATCATTCATTCACATCCCGATTCACATGCTAACACATTCATTCACATCCTATATCATTCATTTACATCCTGATTCACATGACATCACATCTCATCTATTCATTCACATTTATCTGATTCACATCACATCTCATCACATCTATTTACCTCTCATTCTCATCACTGCTATTCTCATCACATCCATCCATCCTTTCTTTCCCATCTATTTGATTTGCATCCCATCTCATCACATCTATTTATCTCTCATTCTCATCATATCCATCCATCCATTCATTCCCAACTATCTGATTCGCATCATATATCATCACATCTATTTACCTGTCATTCTCATCACTTCTATTCTCATCACATCTATTCTCTATTCATTCTCATCTATCTGATTCATATCACATCTATTTATAGAATGTAAGAGAATTCTTATTTTTGATATAAAGATTCTTTACGCATCTATTTATGCATAAGAACAACTTCAGTGGAAAATAACACTTTTATAAAAATCTGTTTATGCATCTATTTATGCATAAATTCAATTTTAAGAAGAATAACACTTCCGAAATAAAAATAAATTTATGCATCTATTTATGCATAAATTCAATTTTAAGAAGAATAACACTTCCGAAATAAAAATAAATTTCTTTATGCATCTTTCTATGCATAAAATCAAAATTGATGAGAATAACTCTTTTGAAATAAAAATAAATTTCTTTATGCATCTTTCTATGCATAAAATCAAAATTTGATGAGAATAACACTTTTGGAATAAAAATAAATTTCTTTATGCATCTTTCTATGCATAAAATCAAAATTAATGAGAATAACTCTTTTGAAATAAAAATAAATTCTTTATGCATCTTTCTATGCATAAAATCAAAATTAATGAGAATAACACTTTTGGAATAAAAATAAATTCTTTATGCATCTTTCTATGCATAAAATCAAAATTAATGAGAATAACACTTTTGAGTTAAAAATAAATTTCTTCATGTATCTTTCTATGCATAAAATAAAAATTAATGAGAATAACTCTTTTGAAATAAAAAATAAATTCTTTATGCATCTTTCTATGCATAAAATCAAAATTAATGAGAATAACTCTTTTGAAATAAAAATAAATTTTTAATGCATCTTTCTATGCATAAAATCAAAATTTGATGAGAATAACACTTTTGGAATAAAAATAAATTCTTTATGCATCTTTCTATGCATAAAATCAAAATTTGATGAAAGGAACACTTTTATAATTTAAAAAAAAATCTTTTATGCATCTATTTATGCATAAATTCAATTTTAACGAAAGTAACACTTTTATAATAAAAATTTTCTTTTATGCATCTATTTATGCATAAAAATCAATTTTGATGAAAGTAACACTTTTATTATCAAAATATTCCCAATATGCATCTTTCTATGCATAGAAATTAATTCTAATGAAAATAACACTTTTATAATAAAAATATTTCTAATATGCATTTTTCTATGCATAGAATAAAAATAACACTTTTAGAATACACAAGCGGTGGGGATTACTCTTTTTGAATAATAAAAAGATAAAACTTATTTCACCAAATTTAAGAAAATCTTGCCATAACCTCCTTTGTATGGCTGACCATTTTTAAGATTTTTCACTCTAAATTTTACTAGAAATTATCCAAGATGATTTAAATCATTCTAATCTTATCAATTTCCACTTTATTAAGAGTAAACAATATGAAAAGTTTAATTCCATCAATTTGATTACACATCTAGGATAAAGAAAGGCTGATTTCAATAATGAAGAGAATGGGGAAAGCCTTTCCAGCAAGGCATAATATCCATTTTCATTTTAAAGAAAGCAAAAATCAGAAAACCATAAAATAGAATAAGAAAATGTAGAATTTCTAACTTACTAGGAGTTTTGTGAGCTTTCCTTTGGCTTGATGGTTTGAGGGATCTACTCTTGTTGCAACAAGAGTGGCCACCAATTCTTTTGAAGAGGAAATGATAAAAAACAAATGAATTATCAATGAATTTCCTGTTTTTGGCTCTGGGGAGGAGGAGTAGAGTAACAGTGCATAAAACACTATTAACCATTTACAAAGGGGGAGGCTTCATTTATAGGAAAAAGTGAGCCTCTAACCAAGCAAACTGATTCTAGAATTTTTCAGATTAGTTTGGTCAATTTTTGACCATTTTTAGGTCAGTTTAGCTTACTTTTTGGATCTAGTTGAAGCAGGAGAGAGGAGAGATGAAAATTTCTCATTATTTGTGACTTTAAAACTCAACCACACATGTGAAATAGGCGCCTCCTTCATGAGGAAAATTTTCCCACACTGAGGTATCAAAAATGCATCATTTCTTCTAAATATCTCTTCTTTTTTAACTAATAACCTTGTCCTTAGTCAACTCTTCATCTTATGTGAGTATTTACTCATTTTTGGGGGGATTTTCTTTATTTCTTCAATTTATCTCCTTCCTACATTTGGATTAATCTAATTGACCCCTCAGAACCTTAATCTAAAATTTTCAGAAAATCTAGACCCTTAGGCTAAGGCCTTTTGAACAGATTATAATTTATTTCTAATGCACCTTCTGAATTTCTTTTTGAACTTCTGTTTTGGGGAAATTTATTTTAATAAGAAGAGATATTTTTTCATCCAAAAATATCTTAAAATCACCCCAGCTACACCACATACACACAAACTTGAGTACCACAAGGAGGTACCACCCTTCCAAATATGGCCACTTTGTAGGTAGTGAAGCATGCGGGTCAAACCCCACAAGTTAGTCGCTCGACCAATTGGAGTGAACACCTGTACAACTTTGGTAGAACTAGGCATCACAAGTTAAGTCACGATCTTTGATGTTCATGGTAACAACCATAGTCCCTGATCCAAAGCATGAGCTTGAAGGGAAAGCATTACACACTGTTGTCATTGAAGGACCACCAAAAACAGGGTGGAAGTAAGTGCTAGGATGATTGAACGATGATGGCCTAAGGTGTGGGGATGGTAGCCTACATGCCCACCTACACGTAAACACACCCTTAGTATAAGGTGTTAGGGACCCTTAATGCTTTTTCTCTCTTTTCTATAACCCTGATCTTATTTTCTCTCTCTAGGGATAGGGCCAACCCTAAATTTACAAATAGACTCTCGAGAAAAGTGGTAAGTTTCTCCAAAGCTTTTATAAATGATTTTGACAGTTTTCTTACCTGATTAAGATGAGAGATCAAGGTGTCGAATGCTAAATTTGTGATGATTAGGGTTTTGATGGTGTGCAGATAAGGGTTTAGTATGTTTACTGATGATGTGATCAAGGATTGTAAGTCTAGATTAGAGACACGTACTGTAGTTTAGGGTTTGATTAATGTTTTCCCTTAATGGAGATTAGGGTAGTAGTGAATAGAAGTCTTCCATAGAGCAGAGCAGGGCATTAGTGGATTAGGTAGAAGGGGTTAAGTTGGTTTAGGGTTTAGTAGATTAGAATAGGTTCTGATTAAGTGAAGTAGGGTTTGACAAAGGGTTTAACATGTTTGGATCACATTTGGGAAGGTTTTTGAGAGCCTACAGATGAGGGCAGAGTGTTTAAGAGTGTAGATTGGCACTTCACGGTCACTTGGGCAGATAACATGGAGATTAGATGGGCAAGTCCAAATCAAGAAAGATAGCTAGATGCACCTTTTTGATAGCATACATTAGTGTTCAAAGTTTCCCCAAAGTGCAAAAGACTAGGGTGGATCTAATTGTCTTGTTACATTTTATCTTGTGTTCTGGTAGAGACCAAGAGAACAAAAAAGGCTCTACACATGGAGGTTTCGCCTCATAGGCATTGATAGAAGAAGCTCTGGGCGAGTCTCCTCTTGATGTTTCTAAATGATATTTTAGGGAAAACTATAGATGCCAAAGCATGGGATATGATCCACCGTCCACCACAATTAAGGGGTATTAGGTAGCTCCCACTCGGATGCATACTCTAACATGAACTGATAAAGATCTTGCTCTCCAAGCTGTGGGCAGCATGGCTGACACTACACAACTTCTTGATTGATTGCTTGTTGTTGGTTTGGACAGTTGGACCTACCTGAACCACCCCCTTCTAACATGAGGTCTGCTTGATTACATTAAGGTCTCATATGAGGAGGAGATTAGGGTTATCTCCTTGGTTTGATTAGGAATTGTATTCTATTTTAATTTAGAGAGCATAAAGTCCTTGCTTTTGTAGTGACATTTTCAAAAGAAGTGTTACACTACTAATTGAAAGTTGTTTATAAAAAATATGATTAATTATTTTTGCAAGTGCATATAAATGTTTAATTTAGTTCAAGAAATTTGATCTTCTTTGTTATGTAATCTTATTGTTTTTCAATGTACACATTGTGTGATAAAATTGTTTGTATTGTAAAAGTTATTTACTATAGGTAATATCCAGTATATATATAAGCTATGTAGAAAATGTGCAATCTAGAAAAGGTTCCATTTTCTGTAGTCTGCACACTTCCTATATAGGAATTTGAGCAAACTAGGGAAAATTATCTAACTAAGGTAATGTGAATGCTCTATCTAAGAAAAATTTCCCATTTAGAAATCAAGATTTCCTAGGAAAGCTATCTAGGGAACATTCTATTTTCTCTAGTTTGCACACTTCCTAGATACATTCATTTGTACCTAGGGAATTACCTAGTAAATACTTTTTTTCCCTATGTAGGAACTGGATAAAAATTCCTTGTGCATGCATTAGCAAATTCAACTTCACCAAGTATGCTTGTCATGTAACTGCATTAAAATTTTGTAGTCTAGAATGAGTGGAGTGTAAATTTGGATCCAAGTAATGACAAAAGTTTATGTTGATGATTCCATTAGTGGTGGGAAGGTGAAAAATACTTTTAAACTAAGGAAAATTTAAGACAAGTGGAACTTTGATTCATGTGTGTTTACTAAAGGGGTATAGAAATGCAATTATCTCAGTCATTTGATAGTATGATTTTTCATCCATTGGTGTATTTCATTTGTTTTTTCCAGATAATTTTAAAGAACATGGAATGTACACTATCTTGGTTCAAGAGCTCAAGGATATGAGTTGAAGTTTAATTCAAAGAACAAATAGTCTAGGGAATTGGTAGTACACGTGTTGTGTGGCACTAAGGATGATGCTAATACATGGCTGAGGACTCGCATACCATTATTATTTCATTGAATGTGTGAGGAGTCAATTTTACTTTGATCCATATTACAACTAATGGAAACAAATATTCATTAAGCTCAACTTTCATGAGAGCTTCATTTGTCATGATAGTCCATGTGTTGGATTGAAGTGCATGCTATGCTAAGTTAGGGAGACTTTTACGGTCAAGTAGACCTATGCCTTTATTTAAGCTAAATCATGAAGTCTCCTTTGGTTAGGTGATGTGGATAGGACCTAGTATGTTCAAGAGTTAATAACACATGATTGCATGATAGTGCACTTTTTATTCCTTTAATGAAGAAGAGGTGTAAGTTGGTTTTGGTATCACTTTGATTACATGCACTTCATTCCTAGAATGGAGAAGAGAAACCAGAATCATAGTATTTGTTAGTGCCACGTGGTACTTAATGAAAAGTTGCAAGTAGCAAGAATGAGGCTTTGTGTCTAAAGTTAAAAAAACAAGAATGTTTTTTTTAATAATGTATCCAACAGATTCATTGCTAATATGGAGAAATGTGCTCAAATTTCAGATTTGATATTGTAATTAGCATGTCTAAGATTTACAAATGGAGATTTTCATAGGATGTATGAACGAACATAAGCAATAATGAATAGACACAAAATTGTATATCCAGTACTCGTATAGCATCATGGAGGTAAAAAAATTGAAGGGAAAAGCAACCTAGCACAAGGAGTTGCAATCACGAGTGATAGGCCTACAAGAGGTTAAAAATCTGAAGGGAAAAGCTAGAGTTAGTAGGAGGAGGTTAAGAAGTTGAAGGGAAAAGTAGCCCAGCAAAAGGAGTTGCATTCATGGGTGGTAGGCCTAAAAGAGATTAAAAAAAGGATGGCAAGAAAAGTTGAGGATTTAAAAGGCACTATGTCTAGATAAGGCCAGGAAGGACTGAAGATGAAACAAGATCTGGACACAAGCCTCTTTTGATTTAAAACCATAGTGGCCAAAATAAATGAGATACTTAAGGAGCATCAAGAAATTATTAAGGTAATGCAACAAACATAGGGATTTTATGTAGCCGACTTGAGTAAGCTAATTTGGGAAAACTTACCAAAATGTTGTAGATATGCATAGTATAGGATACGTACGTGAGTTGTTCTGGATATGAAGAGAAGGATATGTACACGACTTGAGTAAGCTAATTAGGGAAAATTTATCAAAGTGGTGTAGATATGCGTAGTATGGGATGTGTATGTGAGTTCTTTTGGATATTGAGAGAAACTTTCTAAGTCAACCTAGCCAATTATCTATTGGACAGCCTCCAATAGCATAGAAAATATATAACAATTACCACCCGAATTCTATTGAAGCTTGAAGAAAATCATGAAGACATATAAATGTTTATGATTGGAGTCGAACAAGTCAAGCTAATCATAAACATTTGATTTTAGAACGAAAAGTGAGACAATCATGATATTACATTCTTCCTATTATTTTGTAACATTGGTCCTTGTGAGATGCATCTTGAAAAGCTCAATATATGAGTTGTTCGCTTTGTCCCCCAATGTTTCTCATTGAGGACAATCAAGTTGCTTTTTGATGGCCGTCATGCTCGTTTTTAGGCTTTTTGGTTGTAAAATGCAACCATTTATTTTGGTGACTGTCAAAAAATAAAGTAAATTGTGAAAAAAGGGCATTATTTTCCTACTAAACAAGTCATTGGGAAAGGTCACCCAGCCCTTCAAAAGTCATCCTCAAGGACAATGATTCTTAAAAAGTGGTGAGAATGTTACAATCCCAATATCAGGGCATTGAAAACGTGAGATCCATGGTGGCATAAGACAACACATTCACCACTCAGCGAACGTTTGTCCCTATTGACAAGGTTCTTGAGATCACTTGCGTGTATATATATATACTAGTACTCAAAGCTTGATACATATGGCGAAATACTATTGGATTTGAGTTACCATTCCTTTTCAGAAATAAAAGCTAAGAACCATTGAGGATACTTATTCTACCGCTTAGGCCTTTCTTGCACAATGCAAACCAACAGCTTTTGAAAGATATCATAAATTAAATGCATTCTTGAAGTGTTTCGTTGTCAAAACCGTTCGAACCCTGCTGGCTACCCCGATTGATGCCTCACCCTTGAAGCTTGCCCCTGCTTTGTGGGATAAGGGGGTCCCATGGGTACTAAGCCCGATTCCTAACGCCCAACTTAAAAAAAAAAAAAAGGAAGTGTCAGATTGTAAAATGTAACGCGATTCTTCAAAAGCTGTCTCGTTAAGCTTGACCGAAGCGAGCCAGTAGTTTGTGAGGATCGAAGGCCTTAGGACTAGTGTTGACGATGCCGCAGTAAGTGTTGTTGTGCTGCTGCGACTGCGACTGCGACTGATCTTCCACGTCGTCGTACTCGACGTTATAAGTCGAAACGACATGGTCAAGGGCGGCAGTGGTGATCGGTAGGAGAAGAGAGGGGTAATCCGTGTAGCCCTTCACCTGATCGTGCGAGTAGAAAGTGGATCGGTCGTAGGGCCTGAGGCTTGCCCCCAGGGCAAAGCGGACGGGCAAGTCCGGGTTGGAGATGAAGAGCCTTCCGTATGCTACAAGGTGGGCGTGGCCACGTCGTATCGCGTCCACGCCGGACTCTCGCGTGTGACCTCCGCTGCTCATCACCAGTCCCTTGAAAGCCCGGGCGAACTCCACGCAGTTCTCCGTGGAAGGGACAACGCCTTTGGAGGTGAAGCGGGGCTCCGTCAAGTGCAGATAGGCCAGACCACTCATGCCACTGCAGTTTCTGTGGAGCTGGTTGAGCTGGTCGACGAGGTGTAGGCCTAGGGCCAAAGGGTTAGAGTCGGTAGCGCCCAGATGGTCGATGAGGGGTGATAACCGGACGCCTGTCCTGTCGGCGCCAATCTCGTCTGACACCGCCCGCACCACCTCCAGCCCCATCCTGCACCGGTTCTCAATACTGCCCCCGTACTCGTCCCTACGATCGTTGATACCATCTTTGAAGAACTGATCGATCAGGTACCCATGTGCAGCGTGTATCTCTACACCATCGAATCCTGAAATCCCCCCGTCATTTGTAATTACATTTGAAAAAGGAGTGTAGTTTGAAACAGAATATGTATAATATTACCCGCTGCCATGGCATTGCGAGCTGCGATCCGGAACTGCTCCACCACCTCTGCAATCTCCTGCTTACTTGCAGCACGCGGACTTGAGTAAGCAAGAGCTGATGGCTGCTGCTGCTGTGGCCCATAGGGCATTCTGATCGTCCAGGGAGAAGGAACCGGGCTGCTGGTTGATGATATCGGGGCAGAGCCGTTTGGTTGATAATCTATTGAAAGAAAGATCACTTATACGGCAAGACGGGAAATATACCATCCATCCTGCATCCACAAAGGAAACCTTCACTCACATGTGTGAGACGCCCGACCAACGTGCCAAAGTTGACAGAAGACGATGCCGCCTTTTCTGTGGACGGCCTCCACGACCGCTTTCCATGCGTCTACTTGCTTTTCATCATAGATTCCTGGAGAGTGAGGAAAACTGCGGATCCGCAAATGACAAAACACAAAATACTGTATCAATCCCAGGCCATTGATCGATCATCATGCTGCAATCATACGCCTAGACACGCACAATAACGACAGTTTCCTTTGCAAGGCTTGGTAATCAACGTACCCGATACCTTGTGGCGAGACAGCTATCCCTTCTGTAATGAGCAGACCAGAAGGAGTTGTCCTCTGATAGTAGTACTCTACATGAGCACGCTGAGGCACGCTATTGAGAGCTCGGCAACGAGTCATTGGAGCCATCACCACCCTGTACGTACACACCCATTAGAGGAAGAGCATGCAGCAAAGCTATGAAACAACAATAATTGCACACCAAAAGCCAACCTGTGGGAAAGGGGGTAGCGCCCCACTCTCAAAGGAGAAAGAAGAGTACTAAGAATATCTTCTGAAGGGTTCTTCACTTTAGTCATGTTTGCAACCTGCTGCAAGCTTTCGCTCATCCAACAATTAGGTCAAATGTATGCTGATGCTGATGCTGATGCTGCTGCTGCTGCTGCTGCTTCTTCTTGAAACCCCTTGCTTGCTCATTTCAAAGGGCGCGTGCGTAGGCCGGCATTGCTTACGTGGCAGATCTCCACGTCGGTGCCAACTGGCACGTCACATCTTGTGTGCGGCACAGCTGTCACCGCCAGGTGGAGGTCAAGGCCGTGCGATCTCCTCAAGTACCGGTGTCTTGCCAGCTGAGAGGGGCCGGTCATCAATGATAGGTTGTGGCGGCAGGTGACGTCGATTTTTTGTGCGCCTACAATTCGAGACGGCAGGCCGCACAACCACCAGTTACCCTTAGGCTGGCCGCGGCCATTACTACCTCAGCTACAGTACCACTATTTTGACCTACCCCGCCTTCTGCTTAGGAGCAAATTTTTTATTTGAAAAACGTAGATTCTTTTATTGAGAAAAGCTGGAAAATATATTGGATGGAAAAACTTTTTGGTACGAAAAGCGTAATTTTATTTCAAAATTAACAAGCAATCGTCTTGTTTTTTTTTCAATCCTTCTTTAACAATCTTGTTCCAATACTTCTTTAGGAGGGTGAGGTAACAAATAAAATTAGCTAGTAGCTCTTCATCCTGCTGATCCAACACATTAATGCTTTCTTTCTTTGAGGCAATTTGTAGAGAAGTGGTTTTATCAATCTCCTCCTTGCACCTTCGAGGGCCTTTTCAACATCCCAAACCTTTGGTTCTCCAGGGATAGAATCGTGGCAGCGCATACGTCTTCTTGATCTCCAAAGTGCATTTCATCTGCACGGGAAAAGAGCATTCTTCAAGCATGGGAGCATGTTGGTTTTTGACATGTTAAAAATAAGTGCATTCATATTAAGCCAAACAGTCCAATGGTATTACGATCTAAAAATAAGTGCATTCATATTAAGCCAAACAGTCCAATGGTATTATGATCTAATAACATTCCAAAATTGCATCGAATAGCCTTTTGCATCGCAAGTCTTTCCAATTAAATAGGATTTCCCTTCTCATGCATGCATTTAGAAACCTTAGTGTCTCCAAATTCCAGCTACAGTCGATGAAAAAATAGGAAATAGTTTCTTCTTCTTTACAATACCTTGGACACGTGCATGCTCCAATCCTTATTTTGAAGGCCCTAGAGTTAGTCTAAAGGGGTTTATGAAGGATTAACCATATAATTTTTTTTGAGGAATTCGGCTTACCAGATGTGCTGGAAACCTATTCCAATCTCGTACCAATTCATATGCCATCTTTCATTGAGCATCATTATATATGGCATGAATCCTAAGCGAGGGATTATGAGAACCTATCTGTTCATTTCCATACTATAGCTCTTATGTTGAGTGGGCCTTTTCCTTGAATAAGGAAGGGGGGGATATTGAGTGCATCCCAAAGCTCCATCCTCGTACCTATCAATTCAAGATCATGTTTGTCAACTCTATAGGTTAACTAGATTTCCTCCTTAGTGAGCCTTCTCTGACTATCAAACCTCAAAAGATCTTCCCAAGTTTTGGTTCCCTTTTTGGACAGTTTATGTGCCCTTTATAATGATATATTGGAACTATATTATTCAAGACAAGCAAAAACCAAATTGAATCTACATGGAAGAGGTGAGCTTTGAACCTCACTTCAAGACAAGCAAAAACCAAATTGAATCTACATGGAAGAGGTGAGCTTTGAACCTCACATTATCAGTTAGTACATTTTTTGCTTTAACTTGGTTCCAAGCTTTCTAAATAGCCTTAATAAGAGGGCTCCCATGGGGTTTGGTCGTCTAAAGGGTCCAAAGAAGAGAGGGAATAGAAGCATGTCCCTCCATCTCTTAAAGTTCTCTATATAGAAAAGGTGGATGTTCCTGAGCAACAAAATGGCCCAATCTTCCTTAAGGAAGACCAAACTTTTGACTACCCATTTGGAAAAGCTAACCTACCAGCCATGACTTACCATACCTAGTAGTCCCAAATCCCCTTCAGCTTTTGGTAGAGTGTAGAATTTTGTAATGCTAGAATCCTCTAACCGAAGAAAATTCCTACACATATCTTCTAGTAGTTTGAGATCACTATTAGATGGCCTCTAGCAAGATAAAAAGTAGATGCTTAAAGGGATGAGAATGCGTATCAAAACTAGGAGTCTGCTTGACAAGTTATGTTGATACCCCTTCCACCTCTGTCAAATTTCTTATGAACTTTGCTCATAACCCAATGCCATCTATGGTGAATAGCAACTCTGAATCCTATCAGTATGCCTACAAGTGTGAAGATTTCCCCTTCTTTTATAACATTACACCCTTGTTCAAGTAGCTCCATTGGGAAGGTACCCCTAAAAGAGTTTTAGTCCCCATTTTGCTATGATTTCCCCTTCTTTTAGGGGAGTTTTAGTTCATGTTTTACTATGATTCATATGATTTTGATTGAGGCATTACCAAAAGGCCTCAATGGATTGAGGATCATTATGAACCTCATTTATTCTCGTTTTTGTAAAATTGGCTTTCCCTTTTACCTAGGGTTGTTTTTCTAGTGATATAGGTGAGTCCATGCTGACACATATTCTAAATATTCTTCTTTTAGAAGCATAGTTACCTTAAACTTTTTGCTTTCCTATAGAGGAATTCCTGCTCTTTTATGTCAGATCTTGAAGAGGAAGATGGCTTTTGCCTAGGAAGCTTCTCCTCTTTAGTCCAAGTAATGTTATCTTCTGCATATGTTTATTCTGGAAGTCCATGTTGTCTAGCTCTTTTTCTAGGTAAATGATTCCCTCTTTATTAAAGAACTGAGTGCTTACCACAAAGTCCTCCTCCTTTTCTTTATCCTCCTTTGCTTGTGTAGGATCAGTGAGAACTACTAATAGGAAGGCAAATTTGTTTACGTTCTTGATGTGATTATTTGTGTTAGCGCTGCTATTCTTCAATATGTTCCACCCCTTTGTATTGACTTGTTGAAATCCATCGGGCCTTTTGGTTTTCTTGTTGCTTACCCTTCTCATCAAAGAGGGGTAAGGGTTTTTTATGGGCAAATTATAATGAAATGACCTTGCTTTCCACAATGAAAACATGCATTTGGGAGGTACTTTTATAGACTATGGGTTGTAGAATATCCAAGTTTTCTTCCCCAAGGGGTCGAAGGAAATTCCTTATTGATGTCCATTTATAATAAAACCTAAAGATGCCACCTCGGGTTTAAATTAGATTGGGGTCTCTGGCTGAGAACCCTACCCACTATAAGCTTCAACTATGGGTAGAGATGGAGGGGAAGATCAGGTAACTCTCCAAATAGGACATTCGGTGGGTTTAGGGCCATGAGGAGAGAAGTCAGGGGCCCAAGGGAACATCGATAGGGGAGAGTTGTATATCATTATAATATCAGGGATGGGTGGTCGCTTGCATTGATGAAGCCCAAGCCTTGTTCATGTCATCGTACAGAACCTGGCGGGGAGTTCAAGATGCTTTGCCCATTCTCAAGGGAGCCATTGTTCTTGTTAGCCATGAGTATGGGGAATTGACAACCACACCTTTGTAGATGGATTAGGCATGAGAAGGGAGGTGAAGGGAATCCTCAAGGAATCTACTAGAAAAAAGATGCATACTTGTAACCGTAAAAAATAGGAGACGTATACCCAACAATCGTACATCCTCACACTACCACACTCCACTAGCTCACTAGACCTTTTTGCTTTAAAAAAAAAAGTAAATTGAAGTCAATCCTTTATTCTTTTTTTCTTGATCTCCAATAAAATCAAGGGAATTTTCTGTGTCAATAACAAGAAGCAATGTGCTTACTTCCCTCTCCAAGAGCCCAAACCCTATGTGGGATGCACTCCTACTCTTTTAATCAAGGGAATTTTCTATGTCAATAACAAGAAGCAATGTGCTTACTTCGCTCTCCAAGAGCCCAAACCCTATGCCTACTCTTTTCCCCTTTTCTTACCATTAACACCCTGGAAAGATAGGGCTCCAAGAGTCAAAACCCTGCAGAACCAAGAGTCAAGAGTCATGACTTGCAAGTTCAACTCTCAACCAATAACCATCTCTCTCTCAATTACATATAGTCAACGATCAAGATTCTACCCTATTTTCCTTTTCTCTAAGTCAAAACTCGATACTACAAGGCTCTCATGCTTGTGGCTCAAGGCTCATTAGTGCGTGAAGAAAATCACGCTTTTGTGTATTTGCAACTCCTAAATTTGAAAATACACTACAAATGGGAAATGGGCAATTGAAAAGGATAACAAAAACATGGATACCTGAACTATGCCTGCTCCTCTTTTGAATTACATATAGTCAACGATCAAGATTCTACTCTAATTTTCTTTCGTCAACTTGATGCTAACAAGGTTCTTATGCTCGTGGCTCAAGGCTCAGTCGACTGTAGTGTGCCACTACTGAAGAAAATCACGCTTTTTGTGTACTTGCAACTCCTAAATTTGAAAATACACTACAAATGGGAAATGAGCCATTGAAAGATATGAGTCATGAAGAGCTCCCCGTACTTGAGCTACGCGCCCGCTCCTCCTTTCTCCTACTGTACTCTCTGCCAGTTTGCTACTCCTAGCTACCTCTACTGCCCACCATGACGTTGCTACCGTGTCTCTTTGCTCTGATGCTTCTCTGCTAGTTTCCCGCAATGTCTTTCCACTATGCTTCTTTGTTGCCCCCCCTCTACATAGCCTGCGTTGCCCTCCTCTTGGTGCTTGTACCCTGCTAGCACTTGCCCTTTCCTACTGTCTTCCCTGCTTCTATCTCCCCTCCCTTGTAGTGTTCAGCATGGAACGCTTTCCATCAGGGTTCAAGCTGGCTGGCCTTTTTCCATCAGATTAGCCATGATAATTCTAGGAGAACCATAAATTTTACAGAAGCTGAGCTTACGACCCTTTTCCCTGAGATTTAAAAAATGACTGTCTACAGAAAGAAGTTTTGCACTCAAGCCAGAAGTACACATGGTTGCACTTATTACATGGAGTACACACATACACCATCTCATGGAGTAAACGTATACACCATCTCATAAGGGAGGTCACTATAAAAGCTTGCTTGAGCAAGGTTTAATTAGTAAAATAATTAATGATTATTAGTTATTGTAATTAGGGCTTATACTCTTGTCCCTTTTCACACTCACTTATTTACAAACCATCTCTCCATTCAAAATGATTTCAAAACCAAAATAGATGCCAAATCCAATCGAACAACGAGTGAGATCTCCATCAAGGATCCATGGATATTATGCTTTTAGCTCCAATCATGTGTAGGGGTAGAGAGACTCAAATCTAGAATTTTGGTTCAAGAGAGCATAATATTGGATGTGAAAGAAGATGCATTGCACAGACTCACAGACAAAACACGCACATGAGCTCAAAGAGTGACAGAGACGATAGTGATAGCTGGAATGTACTCAATAGATAATGAGCGAGTGGAGTACAACTCTAGTAGCCCTAACACTAGGGTTGACGTGGTTGCTAACACACTAAGGGTTGACGTGGTTGCTAACACACTAAGTGTATGGCTCACGGGGAAAAAACCCTTGCTAGCACAGGGTAAAAAGAGCCCGTGATAAGCTCTATTCACACCTAAACTTCCCAGAGACACAAGGCTAATAAATCCCCTGAACTAAATGGTGCGAATGGATACAGGGTGTAGCAGACTACTCTAGTAGAGGTAATAAGTTCAGAGCTTGTCGAAAAGCTTCAAACTTCTCCTCAGAAACGGGCTTAGTAAATCCATTTTCCACATTAGCATGTGTTGGTACGTATGTCAAGGTTACCTCTCCAGCATGGAGCCGTTCCTTGACATAGTGATAATGCACCTCAATGCGCTTTGTTCAGGGCATGAAAAGCTGGATTCCGTGCAATTGCTAATGCACTTTGACTATCAGTGTAAAGGGTGGTAGCATACTGCTGACCGATACCAAGATTAGCCCCAAAAGACAACGGAGCCTCGCACACTCCACAATAGCTGTGAAGGCTGCCTTGTATCCAGCTTCACAACTAGATGTGGCTATTGTCGACTGCTTCTTGTTGAGCCATGGGATGCATGAGCTGCTAAGAAGGAAACAATATCCACCACTGGTTGTCACTCTTGTATTAGAACATCTTGCCCAGTCACCTATCTATGTAGGTGAATAAGCATAAAGATGACGCACTATTGTAAAACAATGCATAGTGCTGAGTGCCTTGAAGGTAACAGAAGACACACTTCACTACTTGCCAATGCCGAATTCCGGGACAATGCATAAACCTGCTCAATTGCGACACTGCATACTGAACATCTAGACAGGATTTGCACAGATATATAAGGCATCCGATAGCTTGCTAATGATAGGTGGTTGCATCAAAGGACTCAGAAGAGTCCTCAATTGACAGTCGGAGACTGGGTTCCACAGGAGTAGAATATGTCTTTTGAAAGCATGTCAAGAGCTGTTGAATGTATCTTCTCTAAGTTAACATGATGCCCCCCCTCAGTCGGAACAAACTGGATACCCAAATAATAATGAAGAAGACCCATGTCAGAAACATCAAATTTATTATGCAGGTCCGATGAAGCTGCAATGTGCCTTACGTCAAAGCCTATCTCACGAGCAGATCGTCCACATAAAGGTTGAGGATAATGAGATGATCCCCTTGTTTATGGACATAAAGAGTGCTTTTAGTGGGGCTAATATGAAACAGGCAAGAGAGCAGCAGGTATGCATATACCTTTTGATACCAAGCATGAGGAGCCTCTTTAAGGCCATATAGTGCTTTGTGCAATCTGTATACCTGATGCTCTGCACCTTGTTGAACAAATCCAAGAGGTTTTGCGACATAAACCTCTTCACCTAGATCACCATTCAGAAATGTAGTTTTGACATCCAATTGATGCACGTTCCAACCTTATGCGCAACCAATGCAACCAGAGTCCGAATGGTCATTATACATGATGTAGGTGCAAAAGTCTCATCATAGTCAATGCCTTCCCTTTGGGCATAGCCCTTGGCGACGACTAATCGAGCCTTATACCAATCATGAACGGAGCCGGCAGGATTCGGTTTCAACTTAAACATGCACTTGGTGTGCCTATAGCATGCTGATCACATAACTCCCATGTATCATTTATGGCAGTGGAGTCCAACTCCAAACACATGGCTGAAACCGAATAATCATCTTCCAAGGCATCAAAGTGAGAAAGCTGTTCCTCATTCAGTGCGGTAGTGACAAGGGCTATGTCTACAAAATGAGATGCATGTTTAGAGATAGCTCATGTCCTTCCTGGCAAGGTTCAGGTAGCTTGTTGTCACGCAAGGTAGCCTGGAGCCAGTGTGAAATCCATTGAGAATCACAAATAGCTATATCCTCTTCAATTAATGCATCACCTAGGGCATCTGGACTATAGGGTTGTTGATCCAGAGTAATAGGAATATTGTTGAACTGATGAATCTGTGTAAGAGACTGAGTTGGAGCCAAGGCAGGCTCAAAAGAGTCAGCACTAGTACCAAACAAAGGTAGCAATGTATCAGTTACATCTGGAGCATCAATGGATGGTTGTTTTTGCCGATAGGAAAGCATGGGTTGAGATGCATATTTATCTCTAGATACAATCAGCTTCTAACTAGATGGAACATATAGCCGATATCCTTTGCTTTCACCGCTATATCCCACAAAGATACATTTCAAAGCCTTTGCTTCAAGCTTATGTATCTGCACAAAGATACATAAGATACATTTCAAAGCCTTTGCTTCAAGCTTATGTATCTGATGTGCTGGTGCATGCACATAAGCTAGACAATTGAAAACACGCATATGAGTAATGACTGGAATTTTTCCATTCCAGGCTTCACAAGTTGTCATAGATTTCAAAGCTTTAATTGAATAGTGGTTCAGTAAAAATAATTGGCACATGACCACTTCAAGCCAAAATCTAGAAGGCAGATCCTTGCTTTTGAGCATACATCTGGCCATTTCCATGAGTTCCTGATTCCAACGTTTAGCCACACCATTCTGTTGTGGTGTACAAGGAGTAGTACACTGATGAGAAATGCCATGAGAAAGCATGAAGCAGTAAAATCATTTGACACTTCTGTCGGTATACGCAATGTTAACAGCTTATGATTGCAAGCGTTTTTTAGCAAGAGGAAGAAACTGACAGAAAGCTGAAAAGGCATCCAACTTGACCTTCAAACCATACACCCAGCATAAGCGTGTGTAGTCAATAAAAGTCATGAAGTACAGATGTCCACCAAAAGAGGAAACCCGCATAGGACCACAAACATCACTGTGCACTAGTTGTAATGGGTGAGCATCATGGACAATGCTATCTTTCGGAAAGGACTGACAATACATCTTTCCCACTATACATCCCTTGCATACATGCTTGTGGGAGAGTTACATAGGCGATAGCTCATGAACCATAGCTTGATACTGTAACCGCAGAAGAAATGGGAAAATCAAGTGACCAAACCGAGCTTGCCAAAGCTCAGTGTCACGTTGAGTATGTGGCATGGAAACAGTCAAGGCATCTGCACGAGGATCAGTACTCCTGTCATACATGTCAAGCATGTAAAGGCCATTGCGCAATGTACCTGATAAGAGAAGTGCATCAGAATTAGTTCTATCATGAATGGAACATCAATGATTAGAAAACTGGATCTTCAAGCCAGATTTGCCAAATGCTGAGACAGAAATGAGATTCTTTTACGGTTTCCAAGTACATACAAGGTGTCAGCAAGAGTATAAGGATCTCTAGAGCATGAAGTCAATTCCACATTGCCAATGCCTTTGATGGCATATGATGCATTATTAGCACATAAAACTATTCCACTTATGGAGCATCTCTCAAGGTAGTAAATAGCTACCATGAAGTAATGTGCTTAGCGGCACTGAAATCAAAGTACAAGTCATGTAAACATCTGCTTACATGAAGTAATGTGCTTGGTAGCACCGGAATCAAAGTACCACTCACATCATTTAACAAGGACATGCATGAGGTAGGCAGATCACATCATTTAACAAGGACATGCATGAGGTAGACAGATCACATCATGTTACTGTCAGTGCCTAGCCATCATGTGCAAAATTTGCTTCCTCTATAGTGGTAGCAAGTTCTTGCTTCTTCTTCTTCTTCTTCTCACTTTTCTTCTGCTTTCGACAGTCCTCTAAACATGACTAAGTTTTTGATAGTAATTTCATCTCTTCTTCTTCTTAGTCGTCTTCTCTTTGGGATTAGGGTTATCTGATTGGGCTGATGCTTTACCCTTAGACTTAGTACGAGATGGAGTCCAAGATTTTCCTTTACCATGATGGGAGGCAGCAACTGCCTCATCAAAAGCAAGTATATTGATCCTATAGGAACGAGACTAATCTTCCTGAAGCAGGAGAGCCACCAACTCATCAAAGGCATACAACTTTGAATTGCTCTTTATTAGGAGGTGGAATGTGGTGGCATGATATGATTCAGACAGGCCATTAAGAATAGTAGAGACAAGAGAATTGTCGAATAACCTCATCAATATTGATCAACTATTCCCTTAGATCCTTGATACGGGTCAAAAATATAGCTATAGATTCACCCTCTATCAGATGCTCCAAGTCAAGCTTTTTTCAAAGATAGGCAACTCAGGCTTTGGATCCGATATATAGAGGCAAGGACATTCTATGCACTATTAGCGGAAGTAAATAAATGGATATGAGAAACGACTTGTCGTTTGTAGATAGAGAAATAAGTGCATGCGCCTATGCATCTTTGGCATTCCATTTGAGTTGTTCTGGTGTAGGAGGAACATGTGCAAGTTGTACACTATCACTAGAACCAGATTCACTGGTTCTGATAGCGGATCCACTAGATGTGCTGACAACAGATGCGAGCCCAATAGGTTGGAGGTCAACACCAGATACATATACCCATAGGTTCTTTGCCACTAGAACATGGTGCATCATATATACCCACATGGGATAGTTGGTTCCATCCAACTTGTCCTCAATGAACAGCATGCCAAAAAACTCATTAGTGTTTCCAGACATGTTACATAGTAAAGGAATATATAGACTAAAGTGTATTTGACACAGGGAGTACCTACAAGGTAGTCAAAGTACGTCGAATGTCTGTAGAGAGATGTGCAAACTTACCAGAAGCAGGTAGGAGAATCGATAGGTGTGGAATCGGATGGGAAAGTAGTAGGTCAGAATTAGCTGACTGGAAGTTGACGTGGAATCAATAGGTCTGATGATGATGTGGAGAGAGCAAATCTGATGTTGACGTGGTCTCTAAAGCTGACGAGGAAATAGTAGATCCGAAGCTAACATGGAGTCAGCAGGTCTGATGTTGACGTGGAGACAACAGTTTCAAAGTTGACGTGGCATCAACAGATCCCAAGTTGATGTGAAGTTAGCAGGTCTAATGTTGACATAGAGATAGCAGTTCCAAAGCTAACGTGGCATCAATAGATTCAAAGCTGATGTGGAGGCAGCAGGTCTAATGCTAATGTGGAGACAACATTTTCAAAGTTGACGTGGTGCTAACAAATCCGAAGCTAATGTGGAATCAGCAGATTGGAATTGGCAGACGTGTAATCGAACTCTGATGAAAGTAAAACCAGCTAGAAAAGTAAACCCAGCCAATTGTGAAATGCGAAGCATTGACTGTCTGCTGAAGATAGAAAGCCGAAGATAGAAAAATGAACTTTTGAAGATAGAGAAAAGTATTGAATGCTAAAAGCCGAGAGAGTGAAGCATGGAATGCTGAAGATTGAAAGCCATACAATGTGGAAAGTGAAGGCCTGAGCTACAAACAAGGCAAAACTAACAAACGTAACTAAATGAGTTGATCAAGCAAAGTCAACTGATGCAAAAGTCAAATGCGGCGAGCGCAGCACAATGCTGTAGCTTAATGAGCCACGACAATGATTGACGGCGGCGAAGAGCTATTGGCTATGAAGCCAAACTCTAAGCCCTAGGTAGTGTCTTCAAGATAACAGGCTCTGATACCAATGTTGGATGTGAAAGAAGATGCGCTGCACATACTCACAAAAACAAAACACACACACAAACTCAGAGAACGACAGAGACGATAGTGATAGCTAGAATGTAATCCCCTCAATTGAGTGATATTGGTGGGAGTAGACCAATTCCTTATATGTTCCACCTTCTTGGGTTCCACCCTTATGCCATCTTTCCCCCCACGATGGGACTAAGGGACTCCACTTCATTTGCCATGAGCATACACTTACTCTCTTTGGCATACAAATAGTTGGCTCTCAATGCATCCAAGACTTTATGCACATTAACCAAGTGCTACTCTTCACTCTTGCTATACACCAATATGTCATCAAGAAGACCAATACAAATTTGAAGAGGAATGGTTGTGAAGAATTTTGTTCATCAAGGCTTGAAAAGTGTCGAGTGCATTGTATAATCCAAACGGAATCACCATGAAGTGATAGAGACTCCTCTCGGCCCTCAATGCTGTCTTGTATTCATCACCACTCTTTATCCTAAAGTGATAGAGACTCCTCTCGGCCCTCAATGCTGTCTTGTATTCATCACCACTCTTTATCCTAATTTGGTGGTAGCCAGATCTTAAGTCAATCCTGGTGAATAATTTTTCCCCTTTCAACTTATCCAAAAGATCATCTATCCTTCATATTGGATACCTATTCTTGATAGTGATTTTCTTTAAATCACGATAGTTGATGCACATGCGAAAGGTACTATCCTTCTTCTTTACTAGAAGCACGGGTGATTGACTTGACTCCACCCAGTCCATTTCCATCAATTCTTTCACTTGCTTTGCCACCTCATCTTTCTCAACTTTTGACAATCTATATGGAGGCTTGTTAATGGGCCTAGCATTAGGCTCAAGCTCTATCCACATCATGCTGGGGTGGCAAGCACTTAGGCATTTGAAAGACATCTTCATAGTCCTTTAATAGCTTTGTCATTTCCTTGTGTGTATTCTTGCTCTCCTCCACATGGTCTTTCATCTTTGCAAAGGCTGTAGTACATAAATTTATCCCATTTTTTTGAGCTCTCTCTTGAGTTGAGTGCCATTAATCAAAGTCAACTTTGAATTGCAAAATCCATGCAAATTGCAACTCATTTCTCCATAATACATTTGCAAGTTAAATAGGACTAGCATTCTGTTTGCTTCTTAAACCCACTAACACTTAGTTGACGTGAACTACCTGGAAAGATTCCCTTCCCAAATATTAAAAAATATATCTTTTTTGAGTATTGGATATAAATTTACAATTTGATTCTCACATAAGACTAAAATTTGTTTACATTTTAAATAACTTAAAGTAAATCAATCACTACCTTCAAAATATATCAATTTTTTGTACTTGAATCATCTTTGAAAAAACCATGTTTATATAATGCTTTTTTTATTATTATTACACAAATAGCATCTTGTAAAGAAACAAAAGTTTGTAAGATTTAAAAGACTTAAACATACAACATACAAGGCATGCTAGAAAACATAGATGTTAGGCATACACATATAAGAAAACATAGATGTTAGGCATACAAATATAGAAGAAAACTTAAAGAAAAATGTACATATTTGTTGTGTGGAATTCGGACACGTAAGGGTCTTTAGAATCGCAAGGGCCTCAACAGAGGTATAGATGGTTCAGTTAGAAGCAAGGTCATACTGGATAGTCGGGAGTTCTTCTAAGATACTATTAGTAGAAGCATGTTCTAGCATAAGGTCTAGGGGATGGGTGGTGGGTGGCGAAGGCTACGGGCTAGTAGCAATAGAGAGGAAGGTGGGTTAGCAGGCCAATCTGCCTCAATTTGGATGCAAACATCCAAATTGCCTCAATTTGGATGCAAAACATCCATATGCATGTTTGAAGTGCTGATTTAGGACTAAAGTGTACCCGCTTGATATAGCCTCTAAAGGCATGCGCTTTTAGGAAAGCGGCATGTAAATGACTATCAACAACATTGATAACTGCATGTCAAAAACCATGTAGGCTATATTGCAAATGGCCCTTCGGGCTGAGGGGTACGTGTAGGGGTGTGTCCCCTCGGACCCCTCCTGGTGGGGGATGTCATCGCTCGCACCCCCTACTAATGTGTCCTATGAATCATTATTCTTCCAACTGTGTGCCATGATGGACCCAAAATTTTTAACCCATGTGCAATAGATAACTCACCACACATCTCACTAGATTATAACAATTTGGATGTGAGACATCCAAAGTACACCAAGATAAATGTTTAAAAAAGCATCAAAATTGTAACAACATGCCTAGGATGTTGTTCAACCTTTAAGCTATAAATAAAAATGTAAACATATATATTGAAATATCCAAATAAAAAAATGGATGTTGGGCATCCAAATTAAAATAAAATGGATGTTAGACATCCAAATTGAAACATAATGGATGTTGGACATCCAAATTGAAACATAATGGATGTTGGACATCCATTTTTATTCAATTTCGAGAAGTATACTTTTTCAAGTAACAATTTGTCGAAAAATCTCAACTTTTTGACTTTATTTGTAATTTTGTGTCATGTCAAATTTGTACAGAGTGCCCAAAATTTTATCATTTTTTGGGCATGCATTACTCATGATGACTAAATGTTTTTAAAAAAACCTTTAAATGTCTTTTTTGAAAGGAATATTTAAAAGATGCCAAATGTTTCTTTTTTTGAGGTAATATTACCTATTTTACTCGCAAACGTGCTCTATTCATAAAGCTCATGAAGCCTTGGTGCAAATTCATGGAGAAGGTCCCAAGAGTGGATAGCAACTCCAGCCCAAAACCATGTCAAATCGGTCCCATGTCTAATACTAGTAAATTTGCTTTGCAAGTGTAATATTTTGAAAGCAATATATCCACATCCTTACAAACCATTGTACAATCCATAGCATCCCCATTTGCCACTTGAACTTTGGCATTATTACCAAGGAATCCGAGTATAATTTAAGATTGCACAATGATTGCCGATTCACAAAACTATGTGTACTACCACTATCCACCAACACGAATGCCACTCTTCCATTGATAACAGCCTTAAACCTCAAAGAATTTGCACCCTTGAAAAACCGGCATAGGCTTCATAGGAGATTGAGCATAGAGTATCATCAAGTAGTGGGTGTTTCCATCATCTTCATCACAAGGTTTCCATAGAGCACCACGAGATCAAATGGAAACTTCGCCTATGTTATTGTTGGCATCCACATATTCAAAGCAATCATCAAATAATTCCACATCCTTGTCATTTCCCTCATCCATGACTTTTGAGAACACCATGTTTATAGTGAAATTACGTGCCTTGCATGATTTGACATGGTCCTTGTGCCACTTCTCACTGCATTTGTAACATAGGCCTTTGTTTCTCAATTCAAATAAGCCTTTCCATCCCCTTGTGAAGGCTTATGAGAAGTGTTGCCAAACTGGAAGTTTTTTTTGCCACCATTACTATACATGGGTAGAAACTTGGGTACACCACTTGGAGTGATGTGAGTATCCCCTACTTGCCTTGTGGTGGAAGCATTTGAGCCAAAGTCCAGCCGTCTATTTGACCATGCAACATTAGCATATTTTTCTTTATAAATCTTGGCTAAGATCATGGATTCCTTGAGAGTGGCCAGCCATTGAGCTTTGACATCCGCTCCAATAGCGTTCTTCAAGCCCTTGATACACTTCATAATTTTGAAATCTTCACTAAACCCTTTCACATGAGCATACGCTTAAGGAACTTGTGAGTATACTCCTTCATACTTGAATATCTTTGTTGGCCACTCACAAACAATCTTGTCCTATGCAACTTAGAAGTGAATGCATCTTTCATGTCCTCCTTGAAAGCATCCCATGTTGCGATTTTGTACTCTTGTGGAATGGACATGCCTCCACCAAGCACGAGCATAGCCTTCTAAGTGCAAGGTAGCGTAATACATCTTGGCCCTTTCACTTTGAGGATTCATCTCAAAGTAGAGGTCCATCTTGTTGATCCAGTCTTCAAAATCTTCATTAGAGGTATCTTTGCCATTAAACTTGGTAAGGACGACAAGTTTGTCTTTCACTCCTCTAAACTCTTCTTAATTCACATGTTAATTTCCATGAGCATGAACATTGTCATCTTTGCACATCTTTCGTAATGATCTTCATACCCATGAAACCTTAAAGTGAAACCTTACTGATGACCATGACCTTTGTTAAGTATAAAATCATCATTCCAAGAAGATTGGTATGAATTCCCTTTGCCCTTTGCATTGCTTAGTGTGGATGCATACATCGAATTGTGCATGGCTCCAAGGGAAGAATGCAAGTTTGGATTGTTCTCCTTGTTACCAAATGCGGCTTGACCCATGTCACTAAACATAATGCGGCTTGACCCATGTCACTAAACATAATGAATTTGGCTTTTCTTGAGCCTTTGAAATTATTTGTTTGACTATGATGTCCGCCCAAGTCATGAGAGGTTCTTTCCACCACAAAGGAATCATGCATTGGAGTAGATCCATGAATGAGTTTCTACACATGATCTTGACTATTGCATTGTAATAACTCACTCTTCAAATCATTTGCAAAGACCTTTGATTTCTTCTACCATTGGCTTCATGATTTTTTTAATCATTCCATGCATTAGAATTATCATTTGTACCATGTCACTATTCATAGCAAGTGCTATATTTACATTAGGTTCCCCACCTTGATTTGGTGCATTGGCAATATTGGCATAGGTTGTACCACTTTATACATGATATGCTCTTTGATCCTCATTTACGTGCAAGATCGTGACCTTGGGATTAGTGTCCCCATCCAATGGCTACCTTTGATTAGCAAGAAGCACTAGAAATTTGCATTAGACTCACATTAGTCATAGACATAGTTTTGTGTCCATACTAGTTATGTTGGCTATACTATTGGAAACTATCATGATTTCCTAGGTTGATGCAATGAGTTGTGTTTACTATTAGAAAGTATCATGATTTTCTAGATGCGTGTAATTTGAGCACACAATGTCGGAGTTACCTTTGTTGTAAATGTAGGCACTCAATTCTTTTATGGCTCTTCATGGGTATAGGTGAGCGTGCCCTTCTCTGGGTATAGGTGAGCATGCCCGTGTGGGGTGTAACCTTTTTATGGCTCCTCATAGGTATAGGTGGGTGTAACCTTAGCCCACATGCCATTGTTTATATAACTTGTTAAGCAAAGCTCTTCTACTGGCTCATCACAACATTTTTACCTTCTAGCATGATTTTTGCTTTCTTAGGTTGTGTTTCCTTTGATATTAAAGTCTTGAATAAGGCCTTTGATGGAGTTTTTGTGGAATGTTCTCATGATATATAACATCCATAAAGGTATTATTAAAGTCAATAGCTTCTTTACTAGAGC
>NC_141089.1:32594436-32679436 GCF_041138505.1 Cibotium barometz
TAAGCTCGTATGTATATATGTATATATATGCATACTTATGTATGTATATATGTATGTATGTATACACACACACATGTGTGTGTGTATTCATACACACATACATATATGTGTATGTGTGTGTGTGTGTACACACACACACACACATATACACGTGTACATATATATATGTGTGTATATATATTGTATACACACACACACACACACACACATACACACACACACACATATATATAGGTATGTATGTATGTATGTATATATACATACATACATGTGTGCATATGTGTGTATGTGTGTGTATACATATATACATATATACATACATATATGCATATATGTATATATGAATGTATGTATATATACATACATACACATATACAGATATGTAGGTATGTATGTACACACACACAAGCCATAAGTCTTTGCACATTCCTTGGTACCAATATATTACACACACACACACACACAAGCCATAAGTCTTTGCACATTCCTTGGCACCAATCTTGCCTTGTACTAGAAGCGTACGTGCTAACAAGCCTACCTTGTACCTATGATGGGACCGTACCTAAATTATGCTTCACTTTGCAAATCCATGTACATCCAATTGTCTTCTTTTCCTTGCAAAGGCACAAAATTCCATGTTTCATTAACATCCACTGATGCTGCAATATCTTTATCCGTAGCATCTTCCCAATGCTTATGTCTAAAATATGTGGACTCTATCTCTTCTATATCTTTGACCATATATGCATAGTGATGGGCTAAATATACCCATCATATCTCAACCTTTCTAGATATCTTAAGTAGACCTACATAAACCTTGGTCATTTACTAGGTGTTCTCAACATTGCTTTGGCTCTTTCTACACTAGGTGTAACACAGTTAGGATCCCAAAGTCCTTATATCAATGGGCTTTGTACTATCTCCTCTCAAACAACAAAGGGGTGGCATGTTAAAACATTAGGCATTATAAAAGGATGATCCATAGTTTCTTTTTCCTTGTGTGATATATGTGAGCTTACTAAATTTCCACCACCTATAGTAACACCACATGATGTTGTTGTTTGCTTAATGCTCCACCCTCGTGTTACATATTAGTGGAGAATGATTTATTCCTAACATTCATTTCTTCAATGATCAGAAGGGCTATAAGGTCCTAAAATTTTGGGAAATTTTTTGGAGTTGGATAGATGCCAAAACTAATCATAGTCTTTTCCAAGCCCATCTAAAGTAACTGGACACTAAGTCGTTCATCAACTAATGTGCCGATAGAGGCAAGAGAATTTGCAAGCCCTTTAATCTTCAATGAGTAATCATTGATACATACCTTATGTCTTTGCACGTTATTATACAACTCTTGCTTTAATAATTGCATCTTCCTAGCCTTGTGGTATTTGTGCTATTTAAATTAATCAAGGTATTCCCTACATCTTTAGGTGTCGTTGCATCCTGTATATGACCAATCATAGAATTGGACACACTAATAGAGAGCCAACATATAACTTTGATGGCCCTCTCATGCCATGCCTTAAAGATATGTACCTATTGTGAGGAGTGGGATTTTCTTTCAGAAGCTCAAGCTTCTTCTCGTCACTTGTAATAAAATCCCAATATCCTTTTTCCCTAAGAAAGTTTGTCGTCTTTAACTTCCATCCTTGGAAGTTGTTCTTGTCTAGTTTCTTGCTGACAATCTGAGATAGAATATTGTTGAATATGGTATTTTGTAGGCCATTTTTAAATATGTTACTCTGTAGACCAAACAAAACTTGGAATAACTTATACACTATAGCAATCCTACAATCTCTAATAATACATTTGATAGATACATACACAATTACTAGCGGTACTATAAATATATGATGCATCCACTTTATGTAAACCAGTCACATTAACATACATCTACCATACATGTGTAGATCTAAAAAATGTACTTTAAATCAACCACTGTGCATAGTAGTCTGTGCAAAACATGCAAAAAAAACACTACACAGCTCAAAATTTATCAATGTCAACACTTTTACAATGTCTACAAAACCCTTGTAGGGACAAAATAGGGTTTGAAATAACTTTGAATTGCCAAAATATAGATAGAAGGGCCTTAACAGAATATACAACACTATGCTTTTTATTTCATCAAAGAGATCTCCCTAAGCTATGATAGTGCCTCCTCTCCTTAGTGAAGCAAAGGCAAAGAGATGGCATTACAGTTACCTATGTAATGCTTCCTTTGCTTAGATCTTGCTTACCTCTTGAGCTTGTTACATGAACTGGCACTTTAATACCATGAGAAGAATGCAAAGGAGAGAGTGAGATTGAGCTCCTTATAAGAAAACTTCTTCACACACATACACATGATTAGACACACACATACACATGATTAGACACACACACATAAGAGAGAGATGGATGGCTGAATTTTCATCGTAAGCAAACTTCTTCACAAACGTGCACACACACACACACACACACACACACACACACACACACACACACACATGAGTAGACAAGCACAAAAGAGTGAGAGTGAGATTGAGCTCCTTATAAGAAAACTTCTTCACACACATACACATGATTAGACACACACATAAGAGAGAGATGGATGGCTAATTTTTCATCGTAAGCAAACTTCTTTACAAACGTGTGCACACACACACACACACATGAGTAGACAAGCACAAAAGAGATAGATGGATGGCTAAACTTTCAACTATCTTCTTCACTTCTCTATAATAACCAGAATATAAAGATAAGAGTACATACTATAAGGGAATGTACTCTACTCCTAAAACATACATAAGGTCCATAGTGTAAACTTGACTATATGAGCTAGCACTATAATTATGCCATAACTCTACTAACTAAAGTGGTTGTCATACAACCTATAAACCATTACTCACATATCTACCATAGTCTCTCTAACCATGCCAGTGGTACAAGTATAGAGACATCATCTATATCCATACTAGTTGAGCTCGATATCTCAACACCTTCCCCATTTCAATGTGATTTTGTAGCACATGGCCAAACTCATACAATTTTATGCCAAGATCTTCACTTGTTTTTCAACTTTTAACATTCTCTCTCTCTCTCTCTCTCTCTCTCTCTCTCTCTCTCTCTCTCTCTCTCTCTACATTTTTACACCCTATCTCTTTTCTCCATCCTCTCTCTATAGGTTTCTTCTCTCCCTACCATTATACATCCTCTCACTATAAAATGTCGTCCTATCAAGACCATAGGTAGGTGTACTTAGATCCCTTGTCAAGTGAATGTGGTAGGCCCTTTACCATACCAATAGTACCATGTCAGGACTCAGAAGATATGATGGCTCTCCAAGGAGACCTTTTTAAAGGTGTAAGGTAGGGTTGTCCACTCTCTAAGGAGACCTTAGCAAAGGCACAAGTCAAGGTTTTCCACTCTCTAAGGAGACATTAGTAAGGGTCCAAGTTAGAATTATCCAATCTTACATCCAAATCAACCAAAAGACTCCATTATTCAAAGTGAGATTCCACATAGGCGCAGTGCCAACTCAAAATCAACCCCGAGTATTTGCCGATGGGCATGAAATCTTTTCCATGAGGAGCAGGCCAAGAACCAAAAACTCCTCTACAATTTCCCATGGTTTTCTCCTCCAATGCCACATAACTGGTGCACCGAAGCAGCAAAATGCATGCTTGCATGAGTTCATCAGCAGATACGATCAAGCGTCAGATCCTGTTGTGGTTGCCACAATCAAATTCTTCAATCTGATCATCACACTATTGGAGACCTTCCCATATTGGAGCCATTACCATGAAGGCACTCAAGGTTTGGACTTTGACATTAACAAAGGGCCAACACTGAAAAAACTATTTGGCTACTATGAGCACATCCAGTGGATGCTTGCGTGGCACCTCCAAACCTTTGAGGATATGATGGAGACAACCTTCTGAATGAGCTACTGCATCTTCCATTGCCCCCCCCCCACATCCTACCTCACACGATGTGACTTTGTCCGAACCTACTCAATCTACTACCATTAGATCCTTTGCCAGCTGATGGAGACAACCTTCTACTACCATTAGATCCTTTGCCATCTGATGGAGACAACCTTCTGAATGAGCTACTGCATCTTCCATTGCCCCCCCCACATCCTACCTCACACAATGTGACTTTGTCCGAACCTACTCAATCTACTACCATTAGACCTTTGCCAGCTCCCAAGACATACTTGAATTAGGGAGGGGGTATGTTAACTACTCCGGTTAACTTTATTTTTCAAGTATGGTCACGCTTCTTGTAGCTTATTCTTTTGTAACCGCGTAAAGTGCTTATGGTAAAAGAGATATGGGATGACTGAGCTTACGGTTTGTGTAATGCTGATCGTAGGAATGAGCTAGATGTACATAGAGCTAGAAAGCCAATTTGGGTCCCCAATTGTAAATGGGCAGCCGGCCATTGTAAGAGTGAGCTCATGTATATAAGACATTTTATGGAATATAAGGGACAATCCCATTTGTCTCAATTGAGTCTTGCTCTTTCTCTCTCACACACGCTTTCTCTTGAGTTCATGGTTGCATGCTTGTGTTGTATATGCTTGCTTGCTTGATTGTTGTATATGCATGGTAGTGATGGTGTTAATCTAGCTTCTCTTCTCCTCTTCCTTCTCTTGTCTTTCCATCAAGATCCCTCTTGCATGCATTATTTTGGCATTAAGTGAAGGTAGAGTTTTCCATATCTCCCTAATCCCGTAATGTAATTTATTAATATATGCTCCCATCATTCATTAGAAATGGGTAATGGCATCATCAATAGGCCTTGAATCTTACCATTATAGCTCTTGATATTTTGGCAAGTCATGCACTAAGTGACAATCTAGCTACATCAATTTTCATCGCATGCCAATAGAATTCTCTAGCCATAGCATGTAATGTAGAGGATACCCCTCTATGACCCATTATGGAGGCTAATGCATCTCCTCTAAAACTATCTATCTAAATGGTCGTTTGATGCATAATCTTTTCTAAAAGAAGAGATGTCCTTCATTATATGAGAACTCTCCATTAGGAATCCAATTGCTATCTTTCACATTGAGTTCTAAGGATCCAAAGACTCTGGATCTTGCGCTCATAAGAATCTATCATGGCTTCAAAGGGTGAAGCCTCTATGGCAGAGATATGATTTCATGGCCATCTAATGTGAATAAGGTACAGTGCAAGGCTTCAAAACATTATTTTGTAGCCCTTGACTCCTTTAGTACCTAGCACCAAAATTTGGCCTCAATTCTTGGTATCTAATTATGTGAATAAGCTACGGTGTAAGTCTTTAAAACATTATTTTTGTATCCCTTGACTCTTTTAGTACTTAACACTAAAATTTGGTCTTAATGTTTGGTATCATAAATTTTTCACATCTGATCGCCATGAGTCGTTGTAGGATGTGTATCTATATCCCATACACACTCTTGAAAAGTCTTGTAGCCATCAGATACAAAATTATAATGGTGCAAGTCTTCGAGGCTCGATTTTGAAGCATTAAACGAACTAAACGTTAAAATATATGATATACAAGTGATAAAGCGTGAGAGAAAGAGGTCATGTAGGTGTGAACACACCCCAAATAAAGTGAGCATGTGGGTGAAAAAGGGATCTAGGGTTGGCCCAACCCTAGCCCTTGGTGAACCCTATATAAAGGGAAGGAGGCCTCACTTTTTGTAACACAACACAAGTCAAGTAACACAATACTTGAAGGTGAAGGTTAAGCCAACTTTGGAGTGGTTGAAATAGAAGGTAATATAGAAGCTTTCTATACATCTTGTGTTCTTGCTCTCTCTCATATATGTTGATCTATCTTGCCATCAACTATTGCTTCCATTATGCATACTCCCCATAATTTTGACATAGTATTAGAGCCTTGTAAAGGATAAATTCCCCTTCAATCCCCTTTTTTTTCTCTCTCACCATCATAAGTCATTCACATCCTCATCAAGAAGGACGGTGGTAGAAGAAGATGAGAAGCAAAAAGGCATCAAGAAGAAAGGAAACAAAAGAGCTTCAACGAGGAGGAGAAGAAGAAAAAGAAGACAACGTGAATTTCCGTCAAAAAATACTGTCCTTGTTCTCCGTCGATCATCTCCTTGAAGCTTTGGAGCCATGAAGAAGAGGTATGAGAGTCTTTTGAAGTTGCTAAGCTATTGTTTCCTTACCTTCACAAACAAGAAGGTTGAAGACAAAGGAAAGAGGAGAGAAAAAAAACCGCAGCTGTGCGTTTTTTTCGTCCTTTTCGTGCGTTTTTCCATCAGCATTGAAGTAGCTGTCTGTTCGTTGTATTCTGTTGGATCAACACCGGCCGTCTTGAGCAGCTGGCTGTGGTGTTCCTTATGCAACAGCCGTGTTTCCCATGGTGAGAAACATAGTGGTAACACAACCACCTTGGTAAGAAAAACAAGCAACGCAACAATCATCAGCCGACGTAACGCCACCGTCTATTCGTCTTCTGCAGTCGCCGTCCATCTTAGAAGAAGCTGACAACAAAATGCCGTTGTCCGTTCATTTCTGGAGCCGTCCGTCTGTCTCAAAACCTGCTGTAGGGCTAGGGTTGGGCCAACCCTAGATCCCTTTTCTACCCACATGCTCACTTTATTTGGGGTGTGTTCACACCTACATTACCTCTTTCTCTCACGCTTTATCACTTGTATATTATATATTTCAACATTTAGTGCGTTTAATGCTTCAAAAGCGAGCCTTGAAGCCTTGCACCATTACAATTTTGTATCCGATGGCTACAAGACTTTTCAAGAGTGTGTATGGGATATAGATACACACTCCTAAAATGACTCATGTGGCGATCAGATGTGAAAAATTTATGATACCAAACATTAAGGCCAAATTTTAGTGTTAGGTACTAAAAGAGTCAAGGGATACAAAAATAATGTTTTAAAGACGTAGCTTATTCACATAGATACCAAGAATTGAGGCCAAATTTTGGTGCTAGGTAGTACTAAAGGAGTCAAGGGCTACAAAATAATGTTTTGAAGCCTTGCACCGTACCTTATTCACATTAGATGGCCATGAAATTTTGCAAGAGTATGTATAGGACCTAGATGCATATATTCTTGCAAAGTCTCATGCTACCCATCAAAAGCGAAAACATTATGATAAAGGCTACGATGCCCAACTTTTAAACATTAGGTACTATAGGAGTTTGGGGTTTAAAATTGGCCTTGGGAGCCATGTTTAAATTTTGTCTATGAACTAAAGGTTTAAGTTTTTATTATATAAATTCTTTTTTAAAATGCTTATATACTATTGACACATGGTCATGCATATATATGAATGCATATTATGCTTAGAATGGTACTTCACATAGTCATGGTCATGTATGCATACTATGCTTAGAATGGTACTCACATGGTCATGCATATACATGCATGCATACTATGATTGGAATGGTACATCACATGCCATATAGATGTATTCATGCATGCATGAAATGGTGAAATGGTGTATGCATGCATTCATGCATGGTGTGGTTAATATGTCAACACACATGATGATAATATGTCATTTCTTTGGCTTTTGGCTAATGTGGCATTGCACATTGATGATGTGGCATGAGTGAGATTGCATGTGATCTCTTGACATCGACTAGTCACATATTATAGAGATGCATGTATGTTGATGCGTTGTGTGACATGTGTTTGATGATGTGCTAATGTGTATGAGGTGGCCATGAAGGAGGTGGGGCATACCATTGCATCAATAAGAGATGGCAAGTGGGCATGCATTTCTTAGGGCAGTTAGTCACATGGAGTGCCATGTGGCACATGTTGGCCGCCCACTACTAGGCAAGGCGGGGCTTATAATTAACCAAGCCTAGCAAATTTAGGCTTCATTTTAGGCTTAGAATGAGTTTTTTAACATAAATAGAGGAGTTTCAACTTGGGAGTTACCCTCCCCTTAAATTTAATCAATGATAAATGCATCTTAAAGAACACTATAAAAAATATAAACTTTACAAGGATCTAAAAAATTTGGATTTAGTTTATGTTTTTCACTTCAACCCCCTAATAGATTGATGTAAAACTCTAATCTCGAAAAGTTTAACTATTTTTTACATTTCAAAAAATAGGAAACAAGATTAAAATTTTCTTAATAAATCAAGTTAAGCTCTATAATATGTGGTCCACATGCCTACAAAAGTGGCAAGTACATCCTAGCTAATTGAGAAAGTTATTAATGATTTGATGTCATTGTATCTTTCTTCCCAAATTTGAGATAGGCCTTGTACACTAAATTTGTGCAACACAAAAAAGAGACTTAATTATGTCAAATTTATGATCATACTATATTTTTAGGTGCCCAAGAAGCAACATCACATTTATCAGACCATATAACAAAATTCAAAGAACTACGAGGTGAGATTAGCCAATTTTAGTGTGCAAAATTCAAAGAACCTTGTCACGGCTGTAATGCCTGTGTCGATCGGCAGATCGGATGGCCAGACGAGCTTTAGCGTCAACGCCTTGGCCGGAGCACCGAGGACGTGGCCATCCGGGGTTCAGTGGGAGAGGACGCCCATGTGGAGTCATGGGCGGCCAAGCTAGTGTGGACGGCAGGCCACACACTATATAGCCTGGGGGATGAGGGGCAATCCTCATTCTTCCTCTATGGCGGCTAGGTGGTGACCCAGAGGCCGTCCCCTCTTGTGGTAACGCCCGTAGTGGTGTTACAGTAATCTAACACTGGTATCAGAGCGTGAGTTTCGATTGGGTCAGGGTCCGTGCATGACCGGGGGACCGGAGCCCACTCAATGGTTTTCAACCATTCAAAAAACTCTTATCCTTATCTCCACAATCGACTGTGTGGAGGGAGGCAGCCAGAACTGAAAGGAAGAATTCTCTCTCTCTCTCTCTCTCTCTCTCTCTCTCTCTCTCTCTCTCTCTCTCTCTCTCTCTCTCTCTCTCTCTCTCTCTCTCTCTCTCTCTCTCTCTCCGTCGCACACACCAAAGCGATAATCTGTAGGTAAGCATTTTTGTTTTTTTTGCTTTGAAGCTTGTCTGCGAAAAAAGGTTTTCGTCTGGTGTAGAGAGAGAGGTCGTTTGGTGTAGAGAGAGAATGGCTATGAAGAGAGACAGGCGACTGGAGCTATGTGTCTGGTGAGGTCGGTTGTGAAGAAAAGAAGCGGTTGCCTGGTGCTGCCAGCGGCCAGCCCACCACGACCAGACATCCACTGTATGGGGGGGCGAAGACCAGCCCCAGAACCTTCTTACGGGGTGCGAAGACCAGCCCCGAACCGTCTGGTGTAGAGAGCTGAAGTCGTCTGGTTTAAACATTGTATGTGGGGGTGCAGCCACAACCAGCGGCCACCCACGACCAGGCGTAGCCACAGAGCCGGTGATCAGCCCTGACGAGCGGCCGGCTTGGCCCAATGGGCGGCCTGCCGGGCCCACAGGCGGCGGCCAGCCGGCTGTTAATTTGTGTTTTAATCCAACAAACGTCGCCACAAAAATAAATTTTCATTTTTTTTTGTTAATCAAACGCACACCTCTGGAGGGAAAATCCCGGCGAGGGATAATCCAAGGTGTTCAGGCAAAGGTTCCTGCGGAGATTTTTTTTTTAATGAGTTGCAGGCATCTTTCTCTCAGATCGGAGCATCCCGGAGTAGCGACGCTTGTAGAGGCTCGCAGCGCAACACAAATCGACAGTCGACGACAGTCGTCTCGCAGGCGACCGTAAGGGGGGTGACTATTCTCTCTCCTCCACCACTACTCATTTTATTAGCGTTTTTGTAATTTTCGAGTTCTCGCGTTTTTCTTTGTGCAAGAATTAAAGATGTCTGCTAGGCGTAGTGTGTCCCCACCACCTTCTACTTCTCTAGGGTTTTTAGGTCTGTTGTCCTCGATCGCGGGTTTGACCCCGACCGAATTGTCAGGCCGTATATGCCCGACCATTGTCCAGTCCGGAGTGCGCTCATCGATCACACGTGATCCGCCAGCACCCTCCTCGTCTATTGACCTCGCCTTAGGACCCAGCGACCCCACAGCAGATGACCCCTTTCTGGCCAATGAGCCAGATGACATGAACACTGACGTCGCCGAGGGGACCGAGGAGGACCTCTTGGAATATGACGATGATAATTATGACCTATTGGAATATGACGACGACGATGATTATGACGTACAAGTGGTGGATAAGTTTGACAACTCGTCTTGCCACTTGGATGAAGTTTGAAACGAAATTTCGAAAAGAGTTTTTGCCTTTTAATGAGGCGGAGAGAAGCTAGGAGTTATGGGACAAGTGCTCGATGGAGAACAAATCCCTGACTCAGTACATCTCAGACTATAGGGAGATAGTACTCAAGCTAAAGGGGATCGATGCATTCTAGACATTGCGAGGCTTTAAAAGAGGCCTCAAAGATGATTACCTTGAGTACGTAGAGCCCTTATAGCCTAAAGACTTAGTAGAGACAATTAAGTATGCACAGATATTTGATGACATCAAGCACCGTAGTGCGCGTGTGGTGGTTCTAGCAAGGCCGAGGGTAGTGAGAAGAGGAGGTCAGGCCTTAAAAGAAAAGGGTTCCGCAGTGATAAGCAAGGGGATAGGATGGACCAGGAAGGGCAGGGTGGTCATTGATCTAAAAAACCGCACCATCCAAGAAGAAAAGAGACAGCAAAATCCAAAAGAAAGAGCAGTATATTAAAGCACGAAAGGAAAATCGCTGCTTTAATTGCAATGATGTAGGGCACACGAAGGCTGAGTGTCCAAAGCCTAAAGCCAGCACAAGTGGCAACGAGCCCAAAAAAGATGGTAAATCCTCTAGGTAGTTGCATACAGTGCAGAGACTCCCTCTCAGTTCCGCAGAGTTCAGAGAGGTGACAGTGTGTCATTGTGATGAGCATCACGCTTGTTCAGTGACACCAGCGATGTGGCAGCCTATTGTAGGTCCACATGACATGGTGCGCATGTATGGCACCATAGGTGGCCGTAGAGTCACAATTTTTATTGATGATGGAGCTAGCCACAACTTCTTAAACTACTCATTAGTCAAGAATTTGGGGTTGACTCAGACCCAGAGTGATCATGAGTATACTGTTGGCCTAGCCAATGGGTATGACAAAACGGTATGGAATACCGTAGTATTGGGGGTCCCATTATCTATGCAGGACTACGAGGCTCCGCTTGACTTTCAGGTCATGCACTTAGCCAGAGCGAACGTATATCTAGGCAGGGAGTGGCTGTATGGCTTGGGCCCTAGTCTAGCTCGGAATTACCTACATAATATGCTACGTTTTGAGCATGGAGGTAGAGTCATTACCCTGCAGGGCGACCGTACTGTCCCCGCCACACCACTTATTTCCTCCATGGAGTTGTGCACAGTGGTCCGCAGAGAGACCAGATAGCAGAGGTATATGCTTATTACCCTCTTTTAAATTCTGTTTTCGTAGATGAAACTATAAATGATGTTTACGTAGACAAACAAGGAAAACAAAATAGCCTTGGACGAGACTCACTGTTTGAAAACCCTGTTTGGCATGCATGTGATTCAAACAAGAAAAAATCCAAGGCGAAAGAGACATTAAAGAAAAAGTACGTAGATACTTTAATGAATTTATTAGAGAAATTTTAGGATGTTTTTCTTGATGATTTGCCAGATGGCTTACCACCATCTAGAGAAGTAGACCATGGCATCGAAGTTATGCCAGGATCAAAACCTATAAGCAAACCTGCTTATAGATTAAGCCACTCCGAGGCATAAGAGGTGGAAAAACAATTAACGTAATATTTGAACAAAGGCTTCATTCGGCCTAGTTCAAGTCTGTGGGCATCGACTATTCTTCTGGTAAAGAAGAAAGATGGATCTATGCGGATGTGCATAGACTATAGGGCTCTTAATCAGATAACGATTAAGAACAAGTATCTAATGCCACGCATGGATGAGTTGTTTGATCAACTCTATGGATCGAGATACTTTACAAAAGTAGACCTGAGATCAGGGTATCATTAAAGCAGAAGATGTTGCGAAGATAGCATTTAGGACCTGTTTCGGGCATTTTGAGTTTTTGGTTATGCCATTTGGGCTAACCAATGCTCCAGCGACATTTATGACGCTGATGGACAGTATTTCACGTCCATATCTAGGAAAATTCGTAGTAGTTTTCCTAGATGATATTCTTGTGTACAGTAAGACACAGAAAGAACACATAGAGCATTTACGTCTAGTGTTCGAGTTGTTGCGAGAGCACAAACTATTTGCGAAGAAGAGCAAATGTGAATTTTTTGAAACAGAAATTCACTACCTTGGCTATATTATATCCGTCGATGGTACGCGGATGGAACCAGAAAAAGTAGAGGCTATTCTTAAATGGCCAACGCTGAAGAATCTCGAGGAACTGTAGATTTTTCTTGGCATGTCGGGGTTCTACCGATAGTATGTGAAGGACTACGCGAAGATCGCAGTCCCGTTGATGACTGACCAGTTATGGTCAAAAACTAAAAACATTAGTTGGGGGGAAGTCCAACAGAACAACTTTGGTAAGCTCAAGGTGACCGTAGCAGCTGCACCTGTTTTGTCATTGTCGATCCAAATGAGCCGTTTGTCTTGGAAACAGACGCTAGTAATGAGGCCATTGGGACCGTACTTATGCAAAGGGGACGCCCGATTGCATTTGAGAGTAAAAAGTTAGATCGTGCGCAGCGTAACTACTCGGCTTACGAGTGATAGTTCATGCACTGAAAAAGTGGAGACACTATTTATATGGTCCTACTTTTGAGGTCCGGACGGACCATGAAAGTCTGAAATGGCTTTCAAGTCAAAATGAACTGAAGGGTAGAAAAGCTCGGTGGGCAGAGATTCTACAGGAGTTTGACCTTCAGATACGTTACCAGAAAGATAAGTATAACATGGTGGATGCAGATGCACTTAGTCGCATGCCACAGATTGTGGTCACGCTATCTTTGGCCAGAAGCAGCGCCTGGTTCCTCGAATTGATACGAGTAGCCACAGGGACGCATCACTGAGATGCATAGCTGGGAGGCCATGGCTGCGTGTGCAAAGAGGATTGACATTCACATACGTGCAGATGGGAGATCATGACTGAGATGCGCAGTTGGGAGGCAGGAGAAGTGGAAGGAACGCCTGCGTAGAAGAAGTGAAGTGGAAGTAAACAAAATGTAGAAGTGAATAGGGTTTAAAGCTTTTTTATTTTTTTGTTCACACTCTTTGCTAGCCTTAAAGATACTTTTATACATGCTTTGTCCATTCACATCCTGGGCACACCTTTTATCCTTGTGCTATTCCCACTACACACTGTAGCCATTCTATTCCACATGTGGTAGGAGTGTTTCATGTGTAGTTTGCAAATGACAGGTGTTTTTGAGTGTGCTAGTTGGGGTTCACACGTTGATGTTTCTGTTGGGTTGTTCTCACATAGTGTGTGTTGGCATTGCTAGCATTTTCTCATACTAATTACGCTTTAGTCTTGATCACGTGCATTAGCACATTATGCGCTTGTGTCACAAGCTTTGAGGGTCCTTGGTGATTGTTCACATGCACACATTACTATCGAGCTCATTGTGATTTTTTTGTACATATGAGCCTTTGATCACATGCTATGGGCTTTATTAGCACTTGTTCATACACTTTGTTCTTTTGAGTGATTGGTCACACGCACATTACTGCATTGTTGGGATGTGTTTACACGTAGAGAGAGTTCTTGTGCATTACTCATGTGCATTAGGTTTTTTTTATTCACACGTAGCCACCATGAGGTACTACTACTATCCTTCATTAGACCAACACACTACCCATCATCTCCATGAGATCGACATTGTTTCAATTTTATAGGTGATACCAATTTTAGGAGAATCTCCTCTTATGCACTATCTTCATGGCTTTATGAGCAATATTTTGAGTTGCCATCTTGTGCCACTAATCACATCTCTTTTGTCACATTCACACATACTTTTGGCACTACGAGGCTTCAACTTCTTGATCCTCGTTCGTCGATCTCTTGCTATCACGAAGGCGGCATTCTCATTACATGGTTGGATGTTCGAGCTCGAGGGTTTTCCATAGCAGCCGATTAATTTGAGGCATTTGTTCGTCAAGGTAGATATATGTTCAAGGTGGTCTGCACACGGCAACTTCATCAACTCATTTCTTGCCTACCTCTCGACATGGAGGGTTCAACATTGATCGCATGGGATGATACTATCCTTGGTGACTTCTTTGAGTGCCCTGCAGTCTTGAGTCGTCATGACTATGTCCCTAAGAGTGTACATTGTATTAGCATAGATCCATATGATGATGATGATGTATCACACCCACATACTTATGATGATGTATCACACCCATGTATACTTATGATGATGTATTTCATACACATGGGATTGTATCACACACACACACATATGATGATATTGATACATGTGCACCTGATGATACACATGCACATGATCATAGTGATACACATACACATGATGCTATTGACACATATGCGCATGATGATGATGATGTATGTGATAGTGATGTGTGTGAGTTAGATCATGTGGACATGATCTCGAGGGAAGAGATGGCACCAGCGAGCACATTGAGCATCGATTCCTCTACGAGCATTGATTCCCCTACATTGAGCATTTATTCCTCTTTGCCTATCTTGCCATGCATTGATTCCTCTATGTATATCCTTCTTCATGTGGATCATGTGGATACAATAGTTGATAGTGGGTTCATTTTAGAGAATAGTGTGCACTTGATTAGTGATATCCCACATATGGATCACAAGACACCTATGAGAATAAACCTGAGTTCCTTGTGTTAGATTCTTCAAGCTATTCTTCTAGGATTTCTTAGCTGACAATTTTTGTATGAGTTTAGTGCATATATTTGAGTAGTCAGGCATTGCACATGAGGATGGTGATGACTTTACTGAGGTGAGACCTCGTAGGAGAGGTAGGATTTTGCATATGGATCTAGACAATTTTGCATTTGTCTTTGATGTCTTCTTAGATCCAGTGTTTTGATGAAGATAGACCCTAACTATGAGGATGACCTTAGTGACCTTGGAGATTTTGGGGATAGTGATTTTATGGAGGATACCACTTATCTTTCATGTGTAGATACTTTGTCAGTATTTAGTGATAATCTTTATAGTGACCCTACTATTATCTTAGGGTTTCACACACTCTTAGAGTGTCTTGCACATGAGGATATAGTTCATGGGTCAGATCACACTTATGCATATATAGATGTAGTGGATCATGCCTTTGACTTTTCAAGTGGAGATATGTGGGATGATGGCATAAGTTCCCATTTGATCCTACATGAGGCCGACCTCAAGATGAGTTCATTTGGCTCCCATGGGTGCCTACATGATCCTATGTTTTTCAGAGATGGGATATTTATCTTTGGGCGCATTCTATGGATTTTAGAGGGCAACAATGGACTCTATGCGACAGGTGCTTCTATAGCGTTTCGGCCCAGTGGTTGGGGAAGGGCCCAAGCAAGTCTTGGGCCGCATCTAATGCCAGGCTCTCAAGCTCGTAGAAGGTGTTGATGAGGAGGATGGTAGAGCAGTGTGGGGAATGTGCTTGCGGTGTGGCAGTGGAAGAAGGGTCATCGGTAATGGCTCTCTCCGCATTCAATACAAGCCTTCCAAACTGCCCCAACGCTTTTCAATTTTTTTTTCAAATGAACGTTTTTCAAATGAACGCGTCTCTCATCGTCTCTGGCTACCTCCATCCATCCGGTCGAAACAATCTGACGCCTACAACAGTCTGACCCCTCAGGTAGGCCGTAGGAACTGCCTAAAAAACTTGCCACCTGGCAACTCCAAAGTTGCCTTGTAAGATATATAGAGATGAGACTTTGGATCTATATCATGTGCACACTCTTATAAAGTCTTATAGCCATTGCAAAAGTGTGGCCACATTTGCGTTTAAGCAAGATGGCATCATCAGCTTGTTCATGTCCACAGTGATGACAGTAGTAGCCTCACCATGATTGTAGATGGTTTGCATTCTTGTTGCATCGCATGTGTGTGTGTGTGTGCGCGTGCGCGTAGGAGGATTGTTGCCCAGTAAGGCCTATTGCCCCTAAAAGGTGTTAACATAGATCACTTTAAAAGTGGTTTTGCCAAACTTGAAGTAGAAGCAACAAAAAAACTTAGCACAAATCGACGCACCCAAAAATCTGGGGCTACATGTAAAATTGATCAAATTCCAAACCAAGAGTTTCAGGCCTCCATCACTAAACACTAATTACCTTGAGTTTTTTGGAGTTCTCGGGTTCCAAATCATTACTTTGTGAGTTGCTATTCCCATAAATGGATCCTTATTTAAAAAAACTCCCTTAATTTAATTGCTTCCTCCTAACTACACTACGTTTTTGCCTATGCTTTTAAGGTGGAGCATTGCATATAACGAGTTATATGCTCTCTTGGATGAGAGAGGGGATTGGAACCATTCACACAATACATCTCAAACTAGAGTGTTTCGTCTTGAATCAAGGGGAGGATGGAGCAAGGCATATCATATGACCTCTCACGCATTAAAAATAAGAAGGAGAAGAAGAAGAAGAAGGACAAGAAGAATAAGTAGGTTGGTGTATTATGTGACTTTAATCATATAGTCACAAGAGTTTCATAATTATATCTGTATGTTGCATATTTGTATTTTCATGAGATAAATTGAGTGGTTTCCCCCAATCTATCCTACTTTTTTATTTGCATATAAGAGCTTATGCCATCGACTAATTTGAACTAATTTACTCTTTTATTCTAATTTTCATCTCTTTAGGTATATCAAGCTTGGATGCTTGCAAGTCTTATGTCAATGCTTTGTACAACAAATAATATGCTCTCTTGGATAAGGGAGAGGATTGGATATAGTGGCCAACCATTCACACAATACATCTCCAACTAGAGTGTTGCCTCTCAAATCAAGACTTGATATACCCAACGGAATTTCATATGCTATCTCATGCATTTAAAAAAAAGGAGAAGATGAAAGAGAAGGAGAAGATGAAAGAGAAGGAGAAGAAGAATAAGCAAGCTTATATAGTACTTTATACTGAACTTTTGCAGCCAGAAGCACATTTCGGGCACATTTCAATCTCCGTTCAGTCACTACAAGGTGTTTTTGGCAGTTCTTAGAAGTTATGGTTGAGAATTCTCTGGTCGAAATTATTGCAGTTTTGAGAAGTTCTGGTTGAGAACTCTCTGGTCGAAATCTAGTTATTGCAATGCATCAATGTATTTTGGGAGTGCACACAATGTTTGCACATGTATTACTGATCTTGGGTGTATGCACATGTACTCTAGTCACATCTGGTGACATACAAGTTGTGTTGAAGTACTCCTGCGGCAATCACAGAAGATACTATTGTGTTACATGTTACATATAGAAATTATTTGTTTGCAACTACATGCAAAAATGTACTGGAATCAATCAGATTATCAATGAGAACCTGGAAAAAAATAACTTCCATGCTCGGAAGTTTAGAATGACCAATTTCGTGATGGGGTAAAGGATTTTGGGACTATGTCAAAGGAGACAATAAGGAGCCTCCAAAGTTGCCTGAAGAGAATGTCACTCCAGTAGATGTAAAGGCATTCAAGGACTAAAACCAGGGTGCAAGGAAATTCATGTATTGGCTTTTCAATCAGTGTCAAACACAATGAAGGACACCATATAGGATGCCAACACTCCAACAATTACATCATGGCAGAACTTTGTGTAGATGAATAACTAATACAAAGGCAAGGAAACTACAGCTAAAATAAGAGCTGCATATTGTGGAGAAGAAAATCATGTCTATCAACAATGAGTATGCTTTAAAGATCAAGGGCATTATTGAATCCCTTGGGTCTATCAATATATCAGTGGAAGATGATGATTTAGTGAGCGTCCAAAACTACCTCCTACAACCTCCACCACCACCTCTCAGCCTACTAGCCCACTTTCTCCCCTCTAGCCCAACTTACCTCCTCTCTCTCCATCTCTCTCTCTCTCTCTCTCTCTCTCTCTCTCTCTCAATCTCCCACTCTCTTCCCAATCTCTCTCCCTCTACCACCCTCTTCCCCCTCTCACTCTTTCTCCCTTATCCACCCTCCCTCTCACTCTCTGTCCTTCTGTCTCTCCTTCCCTCTATCTCTCTCCCAACCTCTTGCCTTTCTCTCTTCCTCTCTCTCTCCTCCTCCCACTCTCTCTCTCCCTCTCTCTCTCTCTCTCTCTCTCTCTCTCTCTCTTCCTCGCTATGCATAATCTCTCCTCTCCTCTTTCCTCTATCTCTCCCTCTCCCTATGCATAATCTCTCTTCCCTCTCTCTCTATCTCTCTCCCCCTCCCTCCCTATGCATAATCTCTCCTCTCCTCTTCCCTCTGTCTCTCCCTCTCCCTATGCATTATCTCTCCTTCCCTCTCTCTCTCTCTCTCTCTCTCTCTCTCTATGCATAATCTCTCCTCTCCTCATTTGAACACTCTCTCTCCCTCTCTCTATGCATAATCTCTCCTTCCCTCTCTCTCTCTCTCCTTCTCTCTCTCTCTCCCTATGTATAATCTCTCCTCTTCTCTTCTTTCTGTCTCTCCCTCTCCCACCATCTCCCCCCCCCCCCCTCTCTCTCTCTCTCTCTCCCACTCTCCCTCTCAATATCTCTCCTTCCTTCTATATCTCTCTTCCAACCTCATCCCTTTCTCTCTACCTTTCACTTTACTTATCCCTTTCCCACCCTCCCTTCCTCTCTCCTTCCCTCTCTCTCTCTCTCTCTCCCCCTCTCCCACCCTCTTCCCTTTCTCTCCCCCACCCTCTTCCCTCTCTCTCTCCCCCTCTCCCACTAACTTTTTTGAAATAAATAGATTCCCTCCTTCCTCCATCAAGAGAGAGAGGAGCAAAGAGAGTGGAAAAGAGAGGGAAAGAGAGTCATGACATAATTATTTGAGAGAGTGAGAGGAAGAGAGAGAGAGAGAGAGAGAGAGAACAACATGACAACATTACATCCTCAGGATGAAAAATACCACTTTCAATTACAAATAAAACCAAGTTCATTCACATAGAACTTCTAAATACAACTCTTCTTCTATCATAACTATTATTCACTACCATCGAGAGTTCTATGGGTGTCGCTTATCCTCCGGGGTGAAGGCACAAAGTAAGTGAACGGTGTTCATTCCCTTTCACACTTCCTCTAGCAAGAGACGCTCGGATGTATCAATAAACCATGGGCTCACCATATAGCAATTAATCCCACCACTTTGGTCACTGGAGAAATATCATCATCACTAATAGGAGGTGGTAAGGATGTGAGAGCTTTCCATGCTTGTGCACCATCATCTACGGTCTTTTACTTGACATCCACATTGGTAGCCTCCCTAGCAATACATGCAGCAACAACTTCAATGCTAATTTTTTATGAGGCCATCACAAACAATACGAAGGAGGGTTGTGGGTGGTGTGCTCTACTAAGAATGCTAAGCTAAATGGTGGTTAACAAAGTTGTATAGAGGTTATCTCTTACTTTATAGTAGTGGGAGAGGTGTACTCTTCTTTTGCACCAAACAAAAAAGATACCTTTCTTCTTTTTTAATGTCAATAATAAAGGCATCTTCCCTCAAAATCCTACAATGACCCCAATAATGAAGGCATCTTTTCTTTGTTTTTTGGGGAAGAGTGAGTATGTCATGAAGGATAATGAACAATACAAAATTGAATAGGATAGTATAGCTGCCAATTGTGGGCAAGAGAAAATTTTACTCCCAAAAAGAAATTACATCGGGATCACATATTGTTTTCTCCAAACAACAAAAAACCTAAAATTTGACAAGGTGATTAATAAAAAAGACAAGGCAAATTATAGTTGAACGACCACTTTATTCTAGAAAAGTTGTTACATCATCCTCTCGGATTAAAGACATCTACGTACTTGTAAGGGCTACACCAATCAAAAATTGTTTACAAAAGATAACATACCATAACTACCTAAGGGTTCCTACACCTATCTGATTTTATGGACTACTCTATTCTTCAACTCCTCTCGGAGAGACTCCTCCTTCTCTTCGGCAATGTACCCGTAACTCTGCCAAGTGCCGATAGCGCTTCCAATATTCATATTCCACACATACAAATCTCCATAATTGATAGGCTCATCTAGTAGCATCTTGCTCCAAAGACTACATGCCTCTATTGTGATTCTCAGATGTTCTATTGTATTTCCGCCTGTTTTGTTGCACAAATCTTTGCAAACCCTATCAAGGGTATCCTTCAGAGTATAGTTGGGACCATTAGAAGAAGACATAATTGAGATCAACAAAGATTAGTGGATGATGGTGAGGGTTGTTAAGGTAGAGAATGATGGTGAGGGAGAGAAATACAATAAGAGGGAGAGGGAGGCAATAAGATTTGGAATAAGGATTAGAGTAAGAGCCAGGGATCATATTTATAGATACATCATGCTAAAAGAAAAAAGAGATTTTGCATGGATATTCCCTAAATTTAGAAAATTAGATGCATAAAGAAGTGATATGTGTAAAAAAAGGAATTATATGAATAAGTAATATATTCTAGAAAATCTACATAGACATCAATGTAGATATTCCCTAAATTTAGAAAAGTAAGTGCATGGCTATTCCCTAAATTTAGAAAATTAGATGCATAAAGAAGTGATGTGTGTAAAAAAAGGAATTATATGAATAAGTAATATATTCTAGAAAATCTACATAGACATCAACATTGAGAAGACCTTGAAATAATAAATGAACATATTCCAGCCATCAACATACAACCATATTGGTTGTCCTACTAAAGTAAATAGACCTTGCTAGAGAGTTGATTGAACCATGATACAAAGGAAATTTTATTATTGTAAAATGAAGGACCTTTTCAAAACTATAGTACAATGTCATAAACAGTACAAGGTCCTTCAGATTGTTCTCTTTTACTGGTGAACATTCTCATTAGGTCCTCCTTTTTTAAAGTAGGTTAATGTATAAACATATTATGGTTTGCATCTAACCCAGAGATACGTAAATATACAAAATAAAGGTGCTTGCATGCACACTATTATCTACCATCCCCTACCCTGATTTGAAAATCAGGTGATTAGTTCTTTCCCATAGTCACCCGATATTTTTCATTACGTGGTAGGGATTCCTCAGTCTCAATTACAAACACTTCCATCTATCCGGCCTTAATGACCAAATTCTCAAAGACCGTAGCCGTGTTTAAAATTGCTGAATCTATTCCCTTGGCTGCCATATCCGATATGTCACTTTTGTATTTTTCTGACCAATTGGCTACATCGTTTGCTTCTTGGTGTAGTCCCTTTTGCAACACGAATCCACCAACCTCCAATGCTTAAACCTCATCCATAGTAAGTTTTGTACCTCATCGAACTGGCCATACAACTAGGGGTCTAGGTGATTTGATAGATGGTATTACATACTCTCCAAGTATGATCCACACTACTATTGCAAAACCACATGAGCTGACACCTCTGTCCCCCCCTGACCACTCTCTCATACCATAGAAAGATGGATCTAGAATACCTTGCCCACCACAATTCTTGATGCTCTTCTTACACTTGCCATCTTGGCCACCTAACCATCCTTGGCAACAAGTGACCTTGCTATATGTAGAGGTGTTTGATGTATAGCCCATATTGAGTCATGTATGCCATTCTTTAAAATTTATTACACCTCTGATTCAGTTTTTGCTAGTCCCTCTGCAGACTACCTTTTGTCAACTAAAGGAATAGTGGGTGGAAAGTTTAATCTCCTACCTTGTTTCTTATGTGGTTGGTTTTCTGTGACATACTCTAGATGATGTGATGAGTTATCTTCCTCAAGATTTATAAGTGTGGGTTTTCGATGTCGGCTAACTGTAATGTTATCACCAATATAGCTTGGTTATACATGCATTGGAGTGCCACTCATTGCTTCCGCCCACCAATCTGTTGGTGCTTGACAAACTTGGAGCTTTTGATGTTCTTGCCTTTTCCATCAACTTTTTTATTGTAGGGCCTGCTTCGTAATATTTACCTTGCATGACTGCATGCTTCTTCATGGATTGCAAGAGCGCATTAGCGAGATCTAAAACAGTAGCATCATATAAAGAGATGGTTCCCTTAAAAACCACTCCTACTAACCAACTTGCATGTTTTGTTTTTGTTAGATTCGTGGTCGGCATGTGCAACAAAGTGGCATCGTCCACACCTCCTATAACAAAAGATTAACTGATAAGAATCGAAGTTGTAAGCTCCAACCACATTCCACAACAAAAGATTAGATTAACAATTCAGATTCCAAATGCAAGCTATTGGTTTTCAAATCTAAGAAAGTTATATTTACCCCTACAAGGTGCTTCCTCCAATGGGGATATCTAGTATGCCACCAACTAAGATAGCAATCCATGGCTAGGAAGTTCGCATCCAGCAACTTTACCATTCATCCACCACCACGATCTAGTATGTCTATATTTCAAGAGTGCCTCTCCTACACTCAATGCACAATGCCACTAACGGCGTAGTCACTTGTGCTTTTCTTAAGAATTCTTGACTACATATTGTACTTTATGGATGTTCAAGATTTGTTCCCAATGAAAAAGATAGGAATGCTCACGACCTTACACTATATTCTCTGGTCCATTATTATAGACTATCCTAACTGTCCTCCAATTGGCTCCCACCATGAAGCCAAAAAATTTAGATTTGCAAAAGCCTTTTTGCACAACATTGCTGATCATTTCCTAGAAAAAGAACTTGTGCCACTGTATCCTCCTCTTTCATTTCACAAGTTACAATTGTCATAAGCTCTTGTAGGCTGCATGCCATCATATAACAATTGGAAAGCAATTGAAAACAAGTTTAAAATTTTAAAGAATTTGACAAGACCAAATTGTACCTTGAAGAATTTAACAAGACCAAAATGCACCTTGGATCATATACATGTGAAGTCATTGTTGTCCACCCTGCACATACGTGACGTGATCAAAACAAACCCAAGCTCTCCTCAAATCATCATCTCCTATTTGGCACAGACGGTTCACTAGATCCAAACCCGATGTGCGCCTTGTGACATTTTAAACACAAAATCTTCCCCAACGTACTTGTGGGTATCTTCGGCGACCCAGAGCTCGAGCACCGTATGGTCAGCACCCTCTATTATCCTTCACAGGTCACCTAGCGCTTCACTCATAGGCCGCTTCCTTGGTCCCTCATCCACTGTAACGGAAGCTCACCATTTAAATCAAACCGAGGTTGGTCAAGACCTCGGCCGACCTTGCTACGCGAGACGTCCTTCGCCGTTAGCAGTTGCCACTTTAACAAATAGGTCTCCACGGCCTCATTCACAAGACGGTCAAAATGCTTTCCCAGCATTCTTGACATAAAAGAGTCATTTAAAAACAGATTTCACATACAATATTTCCTTCTTTTCTCATTACTCCTCATCCTTTCATATTAGACCCCATCTTTTCTCATCTTACCACAATTTTATTTTCTTCATCGATCCCTATCACATCACATCATTCCCACATCAAATCACATCCAATCACATCATCCATACGTCAATCCACATTAATCCACATGTCAATCCACATCATCCAAATATCCATCCACATTAATCCACATCAATTTATATAATCCACTCATCAATCCACATAATCCACATCATCCATACATCAATCCACATCATTCATACATCTATCCACATCAATCCACACGTTAATCCACATCATCCAAACATCCATCCACATTAATCCATATCAATTTATATCATCCACTCATCAATCCACATCATCCACATCAATCCACATCATCCATACATTAATCCACATCAATCCACATCATCCAAACATCATCCACATCATCCATACATCAATCCACATCAATCCACATCATCCAAACATCAATCCACATCATTCATACATCAATCCACATCATTCATACATCCATCCACATCAATCCACATTATCCACACATCCATCCACATTCATTTCATAAGCATTCCCATTCTCATCTAATCACATCTTTTTCTATCTCATCACTTATTTCCTCATTTATCCTCATCATGTCTCATCCACTTGTATCTACCCATACATCTCATCACTTCACCACTTATAGTTCATTCACATCCTGATTCACATCACATCACATCCATTCACATCTCTTATCATTCATTCACATCCCGATTCACATACAAACACATTCATTCACATCCTATATCATTCATTCACATCCCGATTCACATGCTAACACATTCATTCACATCCTATATCATTCATATCTATCCAATTTACATCACATCTCATCGCCTCAATTTTCGTTCATATCCATCACATTTACATCCACATGTATTCTCCCACATACATCCACATCCATACTTATCACATACACATCCACATCTATCCTTTCACATATATCCACATCCATACTTATCACATACACATCCACATCTATCCTTTCACATACATCCACATCCATTCTTTCACATACATCCACTTCTATTCTTCACATACATCCACATCCATCCTTTCACATACACACATCCACATCCATACTTATCACATACACCCACTTATACTCTTCACATACATCCGCTCCTATTCTTCACATACATCCACATCCACATCCATTCTATCACATACATCCACTTCTATTCTTCACATACATCCACATCCACTTCTATTCTATCACATACATCCACTTCTATTCTTCACATACATCCACATCCACATCCATCCTTTCACATACACATATCCACATCCCTTCTATCACATACATCCACTTCTATTCTTCACATACATCCACATCCATCCATCCATTCATTCACATTTATCTGATTCACATCATATCTCATCACATCTATTTACCCCTCATCCTCATCACATCTATTCTCATCACATCTATTTACCTCTCATCCTCATCACATCTATTTACCTCTCATCCTCATCACATCTATTCTCATCACATCCATTCTTTATTCATTCCCATCTATCTGATTCGCATCCCATCTCATCACACCTATTTACCTCTCATTCTCATCACTTCTATTCCCATCACATCCATTCTCTATTCATTCCCATCTATCTGATTCATATCACATCCATTCTCTATTCATTCTCATCTATCTGATTCATATCACATATCATCACATCTATTTACCTCTCATTCTCATTTTACTTCTATTCTCATCACATCCATTTTTTATAGAATGTAAGACAATTCTTATTTTTTTATATAAAGATTCTTTACACATCTATATATGCATAAGAACAACTTCAGTGGGAAATAACACCTTTATATAAAGATTCTTTACACATCTATATATGCATAAGAACAACTTCGGTGGGAAATAACACTTTTATAAAAATCTGTTTATGCATCTAATTATGCATAAATTAGATTTTAAGGAGAATAACACTTTTGAAAAAAAATAAATCTTTTATGCATCTTTCTATGCATAAAATCAAAATTGATGAGAATAACTCTTTTAAAATAAAAATAAATTCTTTATGCATCTTTCTATGCATAAAATCAAAATTGATGAGAATAACTCTTTTGAAATTAAAAAAAATTTCTTTATGCATCTTTCTATGCATAAAATCAAAATTGATGAGAATAACTCTTTTGAAATAAAAATATATTTCTTTATGCATCTTTCCATGCATAAAATCAAAATTGATGAGAATAACTCTTTTGAAGTAAAAATAAATTCTTCATGCATCTTTCCATGCATAAAATCAAAATTGATGAGAATAACTCTTTTGAAGTAAAAATAAATTCTTTGTGCATCTTTCTATGCATAAAATCAAAATTGATGAGAATAACTCTTATGAAATAAAAAAAACTCTTTATGTATCTTTCTATGCATAAAATCAAAATTGATGAGAATAACTCTTTTGAAATAAAAATAAATTCTTTATGTATCTTTCTATGCATAAAATCAAAATTGATGAGAATAACTCTTTTGAAATAAAAATAAATTTCTTTATGCCTCTTTCTATGCATAAAATCAAAATTGATGAGAATAACTCTTTTGAAATAAAAATAAATTCTTTATGCATCTTTCTTTGCATAAAATCAAAATTGATGAGAATAACCCTTTTGAAATAAAAATAAATTTCTTTATGCCTCTTTCTATGCATAAAATCAAAATTGATGAAAGTAATGCTTTTATAATAAAAAAAATTCAATATGCATCTTTCTATGCATAGAATTTAATTTTAATAGAAATAACACTTTTATAATAAAAAATATTTCTACTATGCATTTTTCTATGCATAGAATGAAAACAACACTTTTAGAATACACAAACGATGGGGATAACTCTTTTTGAATAATAAAAGCTAAAACTTATTTCACAAAATTTAAGAAAATTTTGCCATAACCTCCTTTGTATGGCTGACCATTTTTCAAATTTTCCTATTCTTAAGTTACTTAAAAATTATCCCCAAATGGTTTAAAGCATTCTAAAGTAATCAAATTCCACTTTTAAAAGAGAAACAATATGAAAAGTTTAATTCCAACAATTAGATTACTTATCTAGGATAAAGAAAGGCTGAATTTAATAAGAAGAGAGGGGAAAAGTCTTTCCAGCAAGGCATAGCATCATTTTCCATTTTAAAACAAAACAAAAATTAGAAAACCATTAAAAGAAATAAGAAAAAGTAAGATTTCTAACTTACATGAATTTTTGGGAGCTTTCCTTTGGCTTGATGGTTTGAGGGATCTATTCTTGTTTGCAACAAGAGTGACCACCAATTCTTTAGAAGAGAGAATGGTCAACAACTAATGAATTATATTCACAGTTTTTGACTCTCGGGAGAAGTAGAGTAATAGTGCATAAAACACTATTAACCATTTACAAAGGGGGAGGCTTTATCTATAGGAAAAAGTGAGCCTCTAACCAAGCAAACTGATTCTAGAATTTTCCAGATCAGTTTGGTCAATTTTTGACCATTTTTAGGTCAGTTTAGCTTACTTTTTGGATCTAGTGGAAACAGGAGAGAGGAGAGATGAAAATATCTCATTATTTGTGAGTTTAAAACTTAACCACACATGTGAAATAGGCACCTCCTTCATGAGGGGAATTCCCCCACACTGAGGTGTCAAAAATGCATCATTTCTCTAAATATCTCTTCTTTTTTAACTTATATCCTTGTCCTTAGTCAACTCTTCATCTTATGTGGGTATTTACTCATTTTTGGGGGATTTTCTTTATTTCTTCAATTTATCTCCTCCCTACATTCGGATTAATCTAATTGGCTCCTCAGAATCTTAATCTAAAATTTTTCGAAAATCTGGACCCCTAGGATAAGGCCTTTTGAATAGATTATAATTGATTTCTAATGCACCTTCTGAAAATCTTTTTGAACTTCTGTTTTGGGGAAATTTATTTTAATAAGAAGAGATATTTTTTCATCCAAAAATATCTAAAAATTGAATAATCTCTCTCTAGAATATTTTCTCTCTCTAGGCCAAAACAGGGTAAAACAGGATCTTTCTTTTATTTCAGAGAGGGGAATAATTATAAGATCAAAAGGGGAGGTTCTTACACCTACACACCTCAAAAGTCGGAGGGAGGAATCTTACATCCTCCCCCACTTAAAAAACGCGAGATGTCCTCATCTCGCAACATTAGAGGACAATTCATTTCCTTAAGATCCAACTGATTCTGGGGTTCCTTATATTCTGGAGAATCCAACAGAAATATCCCTTATATAAAACTCATCATTAGATAACAATTCACTCAGATCATAACATTCAAACCCTTATCACAATAATGGTCCATTAGACCAAAATTTCTATCTAAACAGTCCTTCATGGAAATTTTCAATTTTACAGATTTTTAATGTCATTCTAGCTATACGAACATTATCACAGGGACTCGTCCCATTCATCCTCATTGTGGTTTTGCTTAGTTTATTACATTTCAACCAAAATTCAAGAACCTTCATTTTTCAATCAGAATCCAAATCCAAATCAACTCATCAGTTCTCAACCAGAATTTAAAATCATATCAACCACATCCGAATTCATCATCTGGATAGTATTAATGCTTATAATTTCAAGTCTTAGATTTACTCGTATATACTACCAGTAAAGAGCTACAGTTACACCCTCGGTATATACGGGTAGTCACGGTCCTTGGAATTATAAGGTAAATACCATCATGTCTAGGCCTCAAGCAAGTCAGGGATTCCATAAAATTACGGTACTTCCATCTGGAGACTCAATTACCAATTTACGAATTTCAGTTTAAATATCAATTTGTATGAATTTTATCACACAGTTACAACCCTTTACTGCTTCTTCATAAATTTTTGACATTTTTGGCTTCTCGGTTGATCCTCATTAGCCAATTTGCTCTCATACCAGCTGTAAGATCCCTGACCCCACTGCGCAACAACGAATTTGGGGATGCTAGCAGTGGAAGTAGCACTTCTTGTGGAAGGCAAGGTCCCACACTCGGGGTCTCACCCACGGATATCCAGACAAGAGACTAATCCATCGGTTCTTCCAAAACCAAATTCAGAAAAACTTCCCTTGCTCGGAAAGCACGGGCGATTCCTCCAGGATAACTTTTCTCTAACGTAGTCAAAAGCCTGAAACTAACTTAACTGATCTGACCAAACCCGTAAGTCCCATAGTCAGATCAGGGAAAGATTGTACTTGGATCATAGAGACCAACGCTTTTTTCCTCATTGAGAGGCACAGCCGTTGATTCTTTCCAGCAAGGTCAACCAACCAGATCTATGCCCGAATTCAGAAAAACAACTCTTACTCCTTGTTCCAAAATCTTCCCCGACGTACTTGCGGGTATCTTTGGCGACCCAGAGCCCGAGCACCGTATGGTCAGCACCCTCTAGGATCCTTTACAGGTCACCTAGCGCTTCACTCATAAGCCGCTTCCTTGGTCCCTCATCCACTGTACCGGAAGCTCACTATTTAAATCAAACCGAGGCTGGTCAAGACCTCGGCCGACCTTACTACACGAGACGTCCTCCGATGACTGCCGTCCAGTAGTTGCAACTTTAACAGATAGGTCTCCACGACCTCATTCACAAGATGGTCAAAATGCTTTCCCTGCATTCTTGACATAAAATAGTCATTTAAAAACAGATTTCACATATACAAATACAGTTCCAACAATATTTCCATCTTTTCTCATTACTCCGCATCCTTTCACATTAGATCCCATCTTTTCTCATCTTACCACAATTTTATTTTCTTCATCGATCCCTATCACATCACATCAAATCACATCCAATCACATCATCCATACATCAATCCACACGTCAATCCACATCATCCAAACACCCATCCACATTAATCACATCAATTTATATCATCCACTCATCAATCCACATCAATCCACATCATCCATACATCAATCAACATCATTCATACATCCATCCACATCAATCCACACGTCAATCCACATCATCCAAACATCCATCCACATTAATCCACATCAATTAATATCATCCACTCATCAATCTACATCATCCACATCAATCCACATCATCCATACATCAATCCACATCAATCCACACGTTAATCCACATCATCCAAACATCAATCCACATCATTCATACATCAATCCACATCATTCATACATCCATCCACATCAATCCACATTATCCACACATCCATCCACATTTATTTCATAAGCATTCCCATTCTTATCTAATCATATCTTTTTCTATCTCATCACTTATTTCCTCATTTATCCTCACAAGTCTCATCTACTTACATCTACCCATACATCTCATCACTTAACTACTTATCGTTCATTAACATCCTGATTCACATCACATCACATCCATTCACATCACATCACATCCATTCACATCCCTTATCATTCATTCACATCCTGATTCATATACTAACATATTCATTCAAATCCTATATCATTCATTCACATCCCGATTCACATGATAACACATTCATTCACGTCCTATATCATTCATATCTATCCAATTTACATCACATCTCATCGCCTCAATTCTCATTCATATCCATCACATTTACATCCACATGTATTCTCCCACATACATCCACATCCATACTTATCACATACACATCCACATCTATCCTTTCACATACATCTACATCCATTCTTTCACATTCATCCACTTCTATTCTTCACATACATCCACATCCATCCTTTCACATACACATATCCACATCCATACTTATCACATAAACCAACTTCTATTCTTCACATACAGCCACATCCATCCTTTCACATACACACATCCACATCCATACTTATCACATAAACCAACTTCTACTCTTCACATACATCCACTTCTATTCTTCACATACATCCACATCCATCCTTTCACATACACACATCCACATCCATTCTATCACATACATCCACTTCTATTCTTCACATACATCCACATCCATCCATCCATTCATTCACATTTATCTGATTCACATCACATCTCATCACATCTATTTACCTCTCATCCTCATCACATCTATTCTCATCACATCCATTCTCTATTCATTCCCATCTATTTGATTCGCATCCCATCTCATCACACCTATTTACCTCTCATTCTCATCACTTCTATTCCCATCACATGCATTCTCTATTCATTCTCATCTATCTAATTCATATCACATATCGTCACATCTATTTACCTCTCATTCTCATTACTTCTATTCTCATCACATCCATTTATAGAATGTAAGACAATTCTTATTTTTGATATAAAGATTCTTTACACATCTATTTATGCATAAGAACAACTTCAGTGGGAAATAACACTTTTATAAAAATCCGTTTATACTTTTAATTATGCATAAATTCAATTTTAAGGAGAATAACACTTTTGAAATAAAAATAAATCTTTTATGCGTCTTTCTATGCATAAATTCAATTTTATCGAGAATAACTCTTTTGAAATAAAAATAAAATTCTTTATGCATCTTTCTATGCATAAAATCAAAATTGATGAGAATAACTCTTTTGAAATAAAAATAAATTCTTTATGCATCTTTCTATGCATAGAATCAAAATTGATGAGAATAACTCTTTTGAAATAAAAATAAAATTCTTTATGCCTCTTTCTATGCATAAAATCAAAATTGATGAGAATAACTCTTTTGAAATAAAAATAAATTTCTTTATGCCTCTTTCTATGCATAAAATCAAAATTGATGAGAATAATTCTTTTGTAATAAAAATAAATTTCTTTATGCCTCTTTCTATGCATAAAATCAAAATTGATGAGAAGAACTCTTTTGAAATAAAAATAAATTCTTTTTGCATCTTTCTATGCATAAAATTAAAATTGATGAGAATAACTCTTTTGAAGTAAAAATAAATTCTTTATGCATCTTTCTGTGCATAAAATCAAAATTGATGAGAATAACTCTTTTGAAGTAAAAATAAATTCTTTATGCATCTTTCTGTGCATAAAATCAAAATTGATGAGAATAACTCTTTTGAAGTAAAAATAAATTCTTTATGCATCTTTGTGTGCATAAAATCAAAATTGATGAGAATAACTCTTTTGAAATTAAAAAAAATCTTTATGCATCTTTCTATGCATAAAATCAAAATTGATGAGAATAACTCTTTTGAAGTAAAAATAAATTCTTTATGCATCTTTCTATGCATAAAATCAAAATTGATGAGAATAACTCTTTTGAAATAAAAATAAATTCTTTATGCCTCTTTCTATGCATAAAATCAAAATTGATGAAAGTAACGCTTTTATAATTAAAAAAATCAATATGTATCTTTCTATGCATAGAATTTAATTTTAATAAAAATAACACTTTTATAATAATAAATATTTCTACTATGCATTTTTCTATGCATAGAATGAAAATAACACTTTTAGAATACACAAACGATGGGGATTACTCTTTTTGAATAATAAAAGCTAAAACTTATTTCATAAAATTTAAGAAAATTTTGCCATAACCTCCTTTGTATGGCTGACCATTTTTCAATTTTTCCTATTCTTAAGTTACTTAAAAATTAACCCCAAATGGTTTAAAGCATTCTAAAGTAATCAAATTTCACTTTTAAAAGAGAAACAATATGAAAAGTTTAATTCCAACAATTAGATTACTTATCTAGGATAAAGAAAGGCTGAATTAAATAAGAAGAGAGGGGGAAAGCCTTTCCAGCAAGGCATAGCATCATTTTGCATTTTAAAACAAAACAAAAATTTAAAAACCATTAAAAGGAATAAGAAAAATTAGGATTTCTAACTTACATGAATTTCTGGGAGCTTTCCTTTGGCTTGATGGTTTGAGGGATCTACTCTTGTTTGCAACAAGAGTTGGCCACCAATTCTTTAGAAGAGGGAATGGTCAAAAACTAATGAATTATTAATAAATTCACAGTTTTTGACTCTGGGGAGAAGTAGAGTAATAGTGCATAAAACACTATTAACCATTTACAAAGGGGGAGGCTTCATTTATAGAAAAAAGTGAGCATCTAGCCAAGCAAACTAATTCTAGAATTTTCTAGATTAGTTTGGTCAATTTTTGACCATTTTTAAGTCAGTTTAGCTTACTTTTTGGATCTAGTTGAAGCAGGACAGAGGAGAGATGAAAATATCTCATTATTTGTAAATTTAAAACTCAACCACACATGTGAAATAGGCGCCTCCTTCATGAGGGGAATTCCCCCACACACTGAGGTGTCAAAAATGCATCATTTCTCTAAATATCTCTTCTTTTTTAACTAATATCCTTGTCCTTAGTCAACTCTTCATCTTATGTGAGTATTTACTCAATTTTGGGAGATTTTCTTTATTTCTTTAATTTATCTCCTCCCTACATTTGGATTAATCTAATTGGCCCTTCAGAACCTTAATCTAAAATTTTTCAAAAATCTGGACCCCTAAGATAAGGCCTTTTGAACAGATTACAATTGATTTCTAATGCACCTTCTGAAAATCTTTTTGAACTTCTGTTTTGGGGAAATTTATTTTAATAAGAAGAGATATTTTCCCATCCAAAAATATCTAAAAATTGAATAACCTCTCTCTAAAATATTTTCTCGCTCTAGGCCAAAACATCGCAAAACAGGATCTTTCTTTTATTTTAGAGAGGGGAATAATTATAAGATCAGAAGGGGAGGTTCTTACACCTGCACACCTCAAAAGAAGCCGGAGGGAGGAATCTTACAAAATTAGACCAAAAGAAGATAGGAAAGAAAAAGATCTCTATTTGCCAAGCACTATAGCTCACAAAATCAACTTGCAAACACACAACAAACTAATGAAAACGAATTCAAATTTTAAACACAAAATTAAACATATTAGAATAATTTTTTTAAATATATTATTTAAAAAAATATTTCTAACAAACATAAAAACATTCTTCAATCATTATAAATAGTTTCATTAATGTATGAAATCTAAAATCCATAATAATTATATTTAATAATAAATGCTTAACTAACTCCCATTAATAATTAACTTTTGTAACTACCTTAAATTTTCATGAATACATGTAATTTATACGTAATGGTCATATTATTGTTGATTAAAGTCATAATTTTGAATAACTATTCTATTTAATATATAAAGTTTTAAATAATGACCTCCTTTTTTTAGAGAGAAAAGAGAGAGAGAGAAATGAAATGAAATTTTATTATTGTCTTCAAAAAGGACCATAACGGGTATATGATACACACGTCGAACATACATGAATACATAAGTCAATGCGCTTGGGAGCCTCATCGGAAAGCATGATGAAACTAATGTGTGAAACTAGAACTGAAACTAAAATGAAAATAAAAAAGCTATGCAGCATGCTATAAGTGTACATTATGAGAAGCATGTCATGCCATATAGGTATTCATGAGGGCTAGGCCCCCTCGTCAGGTGCACCATAATAGTAGAAGAAGTCGTGCTCCTCCAACTCTCCTCCTTGGATCAAGTGGATAATCTGGTCCCTCGAGAGCCCGCGATCCATAGGCGACAATAGAGGGTCCCCCCCGAGGTGTCTCTGTCTGAATGCCCGTATTGTCCTCTGGCGTCGTGAGACCAGTCTCCTGTAGTGGCCTCTATGTAGGTGCTCTATGCATCTCTGCTCAATCATCTCATATGTGCATCCTCGTGGGTACAACAATGGTCTTTGCAGCCATGTCGGGTCTGGAATCTATGGATCCTCCCTGTGAGTCTCAGTGTGGTCTGGTGGGCTGTTTGGCTCTTGGGTCTCTCGCGCATCGTGAGTCTGGTGGCCCTACATCTGTCTAAGTCTCCTGTCTCTGAAAGTGAAAGCCTCTCTGATGAATAGAGCTAGGCATCTCTGATCCTCGTAGTCAATGACCCTAGAAATAGGGCCAAAGCCATCTCTTAAGAGACAGTGAAACCTCTCCCGGATCTCATAGTATGCTGGGCATCTGCATAAGAAGTGCTCCTCTGTCTCAACCTTGCACATGTCACATATGGAGCATGTTCGATCCTGTCTGCTGACTCTCCTGCCTCTCCTCGTCCGTCTCATCCTGCTTGCCTCAATCTCCAATCTGTGGGATGAAGCTCTAAGCTGTCCAAGAGAGATCCTGATGAGTGCATGCGAGAGATGTATCCCCGTGTACCCTGGAGGCTCAATGAAACCCTCGTCCGAGATCATGAGAAAATGACTGCGGTATGCAGCCATCTTCACAGGCAAACGTGTGGGGAGGATCCATGTACGGAATGTGTAGAGCTGGAGCAGGTCCGCACGAATGCCCTAACTGATCTAGTGTCATGATAAGTATAAGTGAGGAGCGTCAAGACTGTATATCTGAATGGCAGAAGCCTGTCTAGGTCTAGGCCAAGCGAGTGAAACCATGTACAGAGTCTATGGAACTAGCATCTCTGAGTACCTGCATCTGCAGAGCCTGGGATGAAGTCAAAGTAAGCCATGGAAGCCGGGTGCAACCCCTCTACTGTGTTTCCAAATCTGAGGATCCGCTAGAGGTATATGATAGTCTGGAAGGCTGCATCAAGGACCCTGCCAGTAAAATGTGGTGGGGTACCAAAGGCTTGATGAGCCTGGAAAACAGTAGAACCTGTACCCTCTCGATCGCTCCTCCAGTCTTCCAATCCGAGGTCGCAGGCCCAAAAAGGACTACCATACATGGTGGCACGTTGCACTAATGTGTCGAACAAGAGGGACTTCGTGTCCGGGTGCTGGAAACAAGACTGATGACACTGTCTCTCGAGATGTGCCAGTGAAGCATATCCTCTCCGCATCCTGTCTGGAGCTGCTGATATCATAGTAAAGGAAGGCCCTATGAAGACCACCCCCCCAGGTATGTGTAACATCTAACCAGCTCCACCTGCTCTCCTCCAAACACTAATCTCTCATGTCTCTGGAATGCTGAATAAGAGGTGTTGAAGATCATTACCTTGGTCTTCCCAAGGTTTACATTCAACTCCCTCTCCTGGAAGAACCTATGAAGAGCGTCCAGGTGCATCTGAAGTCCCTGTGTAGTGGACGAGATCAAGACCACATCATCGGCATAAAGAAGAATCAGAATAAGAGCTCCTGCCAACAATGATCCCTCCCCCCCAAGGTCTGCATGAAAGTCTCTAGCTTGTCGATGTATAACCCAAATAGTGTAGGTGAAAGAGGATAGCCCTATTTCACCCCTATCGTGCTATGGATCTCATTGGAGAGCCCGGTCCTGGTCCTGACTCTGCCTGTGACATGCTCATATAGTGCTACTATAGTCCACTGAATCTGCGTCCTATATCCCAACTGCTGGATCCGGTGTCTGGGAACATTATCAAATGCTCTCTTGAAGTCTACGAAGCAGCAGTAGAGACGCTGGCTCCGTGATCTCGCCTCCTCCACCATGGCCCTGAGAGTAAAAATGTGATCCAGTGTGCAGTAGTCCCTGCGAAATCCTGCATGTCCCCATGCTCTAAGTCCTATCTCTTCTGCCTGCTCATTGATCTGGATCTCTAGAACGGATGCAAAAATCTTGGCCATGACGTAGCCAATCATAATGGTTCTGTAGTTTGCTGTGTCCATGGGGTCCCCTGACTTGTGTATGGGTACTATAGTGTTAGTGAGCCATGTGGATGGGAGGCCTGTACAAACTCACTCATTAAAGAGGTGGGAGAGGGTCGGGGCTAAGGCATCAATCCCATGGGTTACAAACTCCGCTTGTAACCTATCATGGTCCTTAGCTCTCTCGTTCGTTAACCGAGAGACAACGTACCTAATGTTGGCGACGAGAGAGAGAGAGAGAGAGAGAGAGAGAGAGAGAGAGAGAGAGAGAGAGAGAGAGAGAGAGGGTACCCTCACTAAGGTGACATCGCCCTTAGTGAGGGTAATACCTTAGCAAAGGTATTACCCTCATCACTAAGGGCAACGTCACCCTTAGTGTGAGGGTAACCCCTCTAAGGGCAACGTCACCCTTAGTGAGGGTAACCCCTCTAAGGGCGACGTCGCCCTTAGTGAGGTGTCCCCCCACTAAGGGCCCTCCCCTCACTTAAGACCACCACCTCTCTCTCTCTCTCTCTCTGTCTCTCTCTCTCTCTCTCTCTCTCTCTCTCTCTATCACACACACACACTTTGTCTAGATCGCAAACCACATCTTGCCCGCTCTCTCTCTCACTCTCTCTTGCCCTCTCTCTCTCTCTCTCTCTCTCACACACACACACACCCCCCACATGTGTGGACTATGACCACCTCTCTCTCTCTCTCTCTCTCTCTCTCTCTCTCTCTCTCTCTCTCTCAAACACATCTCTTTCTTTTTGTTCCTTCCTTCTCTTAAACCCTAAAATTTTTCAAACCCAAAAATTTTTCAAATCCTAAAATTTATTTTTAAATATTTTTTCCCTCTATTTTTTGTTCTCTCTATTTTTAGCTCTCTCTCTCTATTTATAGCTCTCTCTCTATTTAAGCTTTCTCTCTATTTATAGCTTTCTCTCTATTTATATATCTTCTTCTTTTGTTTATATCTTCTTAGTTTCTTTCTTTTTTGTTCACTCTATTTGTTCAGTCTCTTTCTCTCTTCTTCTAATCTCCTTCCAAGCGGTCTTAATTTTCAATCCTCTTCCGAGCTCCTCTTTTCATATAGCACCTTCTCAAATTGAACGAGGGACACAAGTGTTCTTAATGTTCAATGGCACCAAAGTAGCTATTGGGACCGTTTTACACGTAAACCCCACCATGGATACCATCCATGGAGTTCCTTTGCCGCCTGGTCATGTTGGCGTGTCGATTAAGGATGTTGAAGTGGGAGAAGTACCTCTTCCCTTTTCCCTCAAAGATGGTGATATCAGCACGTTAAATCAAACCATAGGCTACATCATTGTATGGCCAACAAGAAATTGTGTAAGTGTTGTTATATCTCTCTCTCGCTTTTGTAATTATGCTCTTTTTGTGGCAATTCTAAAAATTATTTGTAGCAAGAGATTGTGTTAGTGGTTTTATATCTCTCTCCCACTTTTGCAATTATGCTCTTTTTTGGTGGTTTTACTAAGAGTAATTTGTAGCAAGTGATTGAGTAATTTATCTTCTATATGTCGATGTGTTTAGATTAATCCAAAGACATCAAAGGAAACTCCACATCCAAAGCATGCACACAAACACTTAAAGGGCACACCTGCTGCTAGACAAGAAAGCCAAGAAGTGACAAGTACGAAGAAGAGGAGAAAAATAGTACAAGAAGATGATGATGATTATGCTCCTCCTCAAAGAAATCCACAACGCTCTTCAAAAAAAGGTGCTTCTTTAAAATCCATGAGAGCAACAAAGGAAATAAGAGAGATGGAGGAGGGAACTAAAAAAGAAGGCAATAATGAAGACCACTTCATGGTGACACATAAAACTCGTTTGCGAGACTAGAACTCATACATGACAGCCTAAACAGAGTAAAGGTAATTGTTATCCACTTTTTACCAAATCTCGCATAAGATATTTTTATGGCTCCCAAGCACAACATGTGTGTGTGCAGTGCAGGTGAAGAAATCCACTCCTTTGCCACCTATTCCCTTATGCAGACTTGTGTGGCTCCCAAGCACAACCTGTGTGTGCATTGCAGGTGAAGAAATCCACTCCTTTGCCACCTATTCCCTTATGCAGACTTGTGCCTAACCCCTCTATAAGAAGAGTGCAATTTAGGTACAAGAAGCTAGTAAGGGAGTTCTATACAAATGGCTATGTTGTCGATCGATGTAGGTTCATTTGTTCTATCTCCTCATCCCATAATCCTGTTAGAGAAGTGACACAACATGATGTTAGTGCATGGGATGACATATGGCGAATGAGAATAGGAGTTCGATGATGTGATCAAAGGCACTAAGTGGGAATTTATGAGCAACAAGATGTTTTATGTGTGGGACGACGATCATCACGTTATGGCATGGATGGAGGAGATTAGTAAATGTGAGTCATCTTAAATTACTTACTTTTTCCATGCGGTGTTAAGTTTTTTAAAATAAATTTGGGACTAATTAGGTTCACACTGATTGTAGCATTTAAGAATGTTGTATTAAGACATCCATGTGTTGATACTATCCTTATTGAATTTCATGAGGATAGCGAGGGGGAGGTCCTCATAGTCATAGCTCGCTTAAGCAGGTAACGGAACGTACACATTATGAGAATATATGTCTTAAGTCTCTTTGACATGGGATGGTCCATGTGTAGTACGTTTTATCTTTCATCGTAACTCATATGTTTTTTTGCCATAGGATGAATAAAGTGGGCTATTTTTCTTCCTCTTGTGCACAAAGTGTGCCTCATTAGGGCTCTTGGATTAGCAAATAAAGAAACGATTATGAGGTAAACTAGAGCGATGAACAAGGATGGATGGAGAGGCATGCCTCGATGTAGAAAAAGAGTCGCTTGTCCTGGTACAACTGCGAGCTTTTAGAACTTTCCCAAATAGTATTCTAGGTAAACCTTTAATCTTCTAACACTTGCAATATATGATTAGCATTTACATATTATCAAACTAATGTTGTAACATGTGAATAATAGGATGAGTACCACTCGAGATATTAATCCCCTTGTAGATAGCTTGCCTGCAAATGAGTTTGAAGAGAAATGGAGAACTACATTTTATAAAGATGAAAGAAGTGGAGGCATGCTACAAGGCGACTGGCGATGATTGCAAATCATACATAAGGGGAAGGTTTCTTTGAGAGTAAGAAATCCTACACTCTTCCCTCTTTGTCTATTTGTAGGCAATGGCATTTTATGGTTTTAAGGTTGCGATTTAATTTTGGTGTTGTGTTGCAGACGACTACTGCAAGTTAATTGGGACAAGAAATCGGATTACTTAACAGAGGATATGATGTACAGCTTGGCATCTAGCTAATTGCCAAATGACCAAAAAGAATAGATTTTACATAGTTTGATTGATGGCAATTCACAGAGGCCAAATCCCTAAAAGTAAGTGATAATTACTTTCCTTTTCTTCTTGATATATATAAAGCACTATATTTTGTTTGAATAATAATTTCAATGGCAACGTAGCAAATGCAAGTTTATTCAAGGATTGGCTTCGAAGAGAAGTCATATGGCATGAGATTGGAGCACAGGTGGTCGTCTGTGTAGAAAAATCATTAAAGCACAAGATAATTTTCCATATACATTTTTAGAGGACCTCATCGATCTTAAGAGACTATATTTTGGTAAGCTGTTTGAGGAAATGGTAAGATCCTTGAAGAAACAAGGCGTGGTAGCTTCAAATCCTGCTGTCGTCGTCAAGGCTACCAAGCGTGCTATGTTCAAGTGCATAACACTTACTTACTACTTAATTGTGCTCTTATATTCATAAACTAAATGGAAACAATAATGTGTAGATGGATTTGTAAGTGCCATGCGGAGAGATATATTGCAGATGTGCCTGCAATCTTAAAATATTGGCGTGATCCACAACATGAGAGCACTATATATACACAGTAGCAACTTTGAAACCTTTGGATGCAAGGATATACAAGAGATGCCCATTGTTCCCTCACTTTTCAAACAAGTGGAAAAATTCCCAAGAGTGAGAAGGAGATGTATACTCGAGCCTGTGAGTCGAAGGAGATATGACTGCAATCTTAAAATATTGGCGTGATCCACAACATGAGAACACTATATATACACAGAACAACTTTGAGACCTTTGGGATGTAGGGATATACAAGAGACGTGTTGAGATTCAAGCTGGATGTCAGCTTATGCCAGTTGCACTATTGGATCAACATAGATGATAATGCCTACAAGATAAGGATGGCAGATTTGTTGTTAGAAGATGTAGCTAGGGAGTGGTTTGAATATGAGCACACAAATACTGAAAGAGGAAATTGGGATGGGTTGAGAGAAGCCCCGAAGAGGAAATATGAAAAAACTGAGAATCCTAAGGAATTGTGGAGAGAGTTGGGTAGGCTGACCCAAGGTGGAAATGAAGAAATGTCAGATTTTGTTGACAGGTTTGAAGCTGGCTTAGAGGAGGACGCTCAAGATCTTTGGAGAGAATCAAGTTCCTCCTAACTTTTTGAAGAAAGATAAATTTGTTGAATTGCTACATGAGAGGATTAAGGAGAAGGTGGAGCTGAAAGACGTGCTTACTTTTGCTGAAGCTGTGAAGATGGTTGTGTATCAGGAAAGGAAGATGAGACGGAGGGATGGTATGTGTATGGCACCCGCTAGGCCAATTAGAGTGGTTGTACTTGATTTGTTTGATGTTTGTCATGCTAAAGGCACTATGGGTTGTGGATGTTGAGAGAGCGAGTAGTGAGCACAATGGCCCAGCCGGCCTAACCTCCCACAGAGCCCAACATCCCTCAATCCACTCACCTGCCGCCGTAAAGGATTGTGGAGGGAAGTGGGAGGCCTAAGGGTCTTTTGACCCTTATACTAAGGTTTTTTAGCCCTTCACACAACATATGGGATAATACCCATGCAAGTGGCATCATGAGGAGATGTATTTTTTTCCAACACCTCCCTTGGTGTTGAACTTGGCTCCACATGACAATCACGACAGAGGCTACAATGTCATATGATGGCTTGGCTCAGGGGCTTGACCGTGGCTTTAGGCTCAAAGGCAGCATTGGCTTGGCCATGGAAAAGTACCCGCTTGGTTAGGGGCCATGATGAACTTGGGTGTAGAGGCTTTACGTAGAGCTTGTCTTGGCTCAGCCCGGCAGCATGTTCACACAAAGTGGGAGCAAACAACCGAGAAAAGGAAGGCAAGGAGAGCAACCTGCTCTGATACCATGTTGCGAGAGCAAGTAACATGCAATGGCCTAGTTGGCCTAGCCTCCCACAAAGCCCAACATCCGTTAATCCACTCGTCCCGTAAAGGGTTGTGGAGGGATGTGGGAGGCCTAAGGGTCTTTTGACCCTTATACTAAGGGTTTTTAACCCTTCACACAACATATGGGATAATACCCATGCTACGTGGCAGCAAGAGGAGATGACTTTTTTTTCCAACAATGGATCCCTATGTGAGTGATGTATGAGAGGTTGCAGAGTAATGGATCAGCGTGTTTGTCAAGTGACGGAGAGTGCAGATTAAATGCCTATGGACCTCGAGTTAGAGATAGTGGATGTCGGCAAGGTGAAGGAAGAATGCCTAGAGGTTGATGAATCTGTTATAGAGGGCAAGTGGTCCCTAGTGTGCTGAAGGTGCCACAGATACCTAAGATGAGGCTGCTTCATCAGGGGATGCCAATATGGAGTTTACAGGTTTGTTTGAATGTGCAGTAGAGGTTTTTGTAGAATTGCCTTTGTTTTTGAGAGAACACAAGTGATGATGAGGCTAGCATGGTTCAATAGGCGTATGCGTATATGGATAGTGGTATGGATAATGATGCCTTGTTAGATGAGCAAGTTTTTGCTCATGTGGATATTACAGTGTGGATATAGATGATGGTGAGCAGGTTGTTGCTCATGTGGATGTTGTAGTGTGTGTCGATGATGATGAGCTATTGGATGTTGTGAGCAAGCCATGGATGAGGAAACTATGGATGGTGGAGGAGATGCAACAGGTCTTTGATTTGGTCTCTTTGCATAACATTGTTGAGGATGGTCTAGTTGGAGAGTTTTTGGTGATGTAGAGGATCCTTTGGACTAATGGAATGAAGGCTTAATGGAGGTATAGAAAGTTGCTAGATGTTATGAGTTGGATGGAGAGCTCAAAGCTAACAAGGATGGAGGGGTTGGAAGGAGCTTGGACAGTAAGTATGCGTGGATGTTATGAGTTGGATGGAGAGCTCAAAGCTAACAAGGATGGAGGGGTTGGAAGGAGCTTGGACAGTAAGTATGCGTGGATGATATAGCCCTTTGATAGGGCCAAGACTCTGATGTTGTCTAAAGACTGTGTGCAGGTTTTTGATCAAGGTGGATGGATCAATGCAGTTCAAAGACTTTGGAAGGTGTGTTGTTCCCTTTTGATCCTCCAGAAGGGAGATGAGATGCTACAGCATGCCTTTGTTGCTGCATATAGAGTTGTATAAAGTGGTTTGTGGAGAGATGGGTTTGAAGCACAAAGTAGACAGTGAAATTATGAATGTTTTTACCCAGGGAGGTGAGCTATATGTGAGGAGAGTCCTGAGCCCCTCCCAAACACAATGTGTAGATAGAAGAAATGTAGATAAGATGGTGTGAGAAGGAATTCGAGTGGCTAAAGACGTGGCGACCAAATGAATAAATGCAGGTGCACAAAACCAAAAAAGAAAGTGCGTGGGTGATCAAAGTAAGTGGGCAACGCAGGTTCTAGAAGGAAGCAAGGCAGTGATGGAGTAGAAGAAGGAGAATTTCAGTGGATCGAGGGTGGTTCCTTCAAGAGTGTGGCTAAAGTGACCACCAAGAAGAGAGACCACCGGTGAGAGAGTGTAGTGGAGTGTGTCTCTTGCAGGTCTATTTTCTTTGGTTGAAGCTTGCAGATTGGAGATCCTACATTTTTTTTTCTAGATTTCAGAGAAGAAGACAATAAAGTGTGAAAGAAATTACTTGGATCAAAGCGGAGGGAGAGCTGGAGGCCAGAGAGTCTTGTAGGAGGAAGAAGAAGATGAAGATGAAAGAGATCATACTCCACCTGCAGGATGAGGACATCTCGCATTTTTTAAGTGGGGTAGAATGTAAGATTCCTCTCCAGCCTCTCAGGATGTCCAGTATCTTCCCATGTAGTCAAATCCCTCTTCAGAAATATAAAAGATCTTGTTTCTACCTGTTTTGGCCTAGAGAGAGAAAATGTGCTAGAGAGAGGTTATTTATGATGAAAATCACTCTTTTAATATAAAAGAATTTCTTTTATGCATAAAAATCATTTATGATGAAAATCACACTTTTAATATTAAAAAAATCTTTTATGCATATATTTATGCATACATATCATTTATGATGAAAATCACTCTTTTAATATAAAAGAATTTCTTTTATGCATCCATTTATGCATAAAAATCATTTATGATAAAAATCACACTTTTAATATGAAAAAAATCTTTTAACGGAAGCGAAAATAGATTACAAAATATTGTTGGGTGTGGAGATATTTATCGTTTGGGTCATCATGGGGGTATATTTCTCATGTACCTACGAGAATTTTAGTTTTTCCAATATGACTTTCTTTACATACGTCATATTGGTTTCTGTAATGTTGCTTTCATATAATAATACCAAGACATAAATCATGTACTTTGCTATTTACTAGTTTACACAACGAAATAAATGGCTTTTTGGTGTGTGTAAAGGATTTGGAGAAGGCTCTTAATGTCTTGAATATTAAAGGAACAATCCCCCTAGGATCTCTGATGAGGAGCTGAACTCCATTAGATACTTGATCTAGACCAATTTTGATCAATTCTAGAGCTATTATATCAGCCGAGTGCTGGTTTGTGTGTAAGAGAGACTGTCGTTTGCGACAGTGAGATTCAAAGATTGAAATTGTGTTGTTGGGGTGTACCTGATGGGGATCCTTGAGTTTTTGGTGTTTTTTTTCTTATGTTGATGCCCACGTCTCAAGGCTATTGAGACGCTGATATGTTTTTGTCTATCTGAAGAAGCAGACAAAGTTTGGTTTGTGTCAATGATGAGTGATTGCAAAGTCCTTTGTTTTGATGTCTCAGTTGTGATGGAGATGTTGTTTTGATTAAGTTCATGAGGGTTAAACCCCTATGGGACTCCAGTCTGATGACTAGGGAACTAAATCTTAGTCAGTGCTGACTCAGTCAGCATTAGTTGTGAAGATACAGTGTAGCTGGGCATTAGAATGGTCAGTTGAAAGTGTAGAGGGATTGCCCTGGCTTTTTTTAGTTTGGGAGAAGTGTTTGTGAGTCATAGTTGACTATTCAGAAGTCTGTAGAAGTCAACTCTGTAGAGCAGTCGAACATGTATGTGCATGGGTTTTTTGTTAGTTGGGGAGGTTTTTGGTTAGTTAGATGTTAGTTGAGGTTAGCTGAGTTGTTTTGGTGGAAGGTCAGAGGTGCTGGAGGTCAAAGCTGACGTGAGAGGATAGTTTGAGGAGCTAGTTGGGTTAGATAGGGAGGTTGGGAGGGTGTTTAGGTGTCCGGAGCTAGAGGGCTAAGGACGAGAGCCAGGTTGATTGGTGCCCTTGGAGCTAGGATTTCAATGTCCCCTAGTTCTGATCCCTTTTACTTTTCTTCTTGTGTGTCTACTGGTGGTGAAGTCGAGGCCATCACCTAGTCACCACACAATGTATGATCCATAATATTTGGGCAATATATTCTTATATTTTTCCAAAAAAGAGTAAACTTCTTGGTTGCACATGAAGAAAGACCATACCATCTTTATTAAACTCTCAAATAGTCTGCTTCAAATCGGTATAAAGACTTTTATCTATCCTCCTGAGCAGCTTTGATATCCTTCGTTATAGTCTACATTTCATATCCATTTCATTTAGAATTTTCTTTGACACTTCCATCTTGATATTAGTGGATTTGACCGATTTAATGGAGTTACACAATCTTGTCCATAAAGGGACTTAAATGGGCTCATCCCTATGCTTCAATGATTAGATGCACTATAAGAAAATTATACCAAATGTAGATAATTTATCCACCTTTTGGGTTCTCATCCATAAAATGCCCAAAGAATATCTTCGATCACCTGGTTCACCATCTTTGTCTGCCATTGGTTTTTGAATGATAGGCAATACTAAGATCTAGAGAGGTACCCACACAACTTCGAAGAAAGTAATTCAAAAATGAGATGTGAATTCAGCATCTCAATCATTGACAATCCTGCTAAGCAATCCATGGAGTTTGGATATTTCCTTTAAAAATACTATAGCAACATTAAGAGCAGTATAAGTCTTTTTCATTTAGGAACAGATGAATGAACTTTGTCAAGTGATCTATCACTACCACAAGATGGAATTATATCCTGCATTAATTGAAGGTAATCCATTAATGAACTCCATGCTTATACACTCCCATGATGGAATTAGATCCTGCATTAATTGAAGGTAATCCAGTAATGAACTCCATGCTTATACACTCCCATGATGGAATTATATCCTGCATTAATTGAAGGTTATCCACTAATGAAATCCATGCTTATACACTCCCAAGATGGAATCATATCTTGCATTAACTAAAGGTAATCTAGTAATGAAATCCATGCTTATATACTCCCATTTTATTTAAAAATGTCTAATACATGCAACTTTCCTAGCATTTTTATCCTCTTGGCCTTCATCTTTTGTAAACAAAGCATTGACGAATACGCTCTAGCAAAAGAAAATCTTATTTATAACCATGAAAGTATTCACATAGTCTGTGGGTATCCTGTATGGGGCTATCATGAGCTTCATTTAGAATCCTTTTCTTAAGATCTCTATCTTCAAGGCACAACTGATTATTGAGGTACATGCATGCATCCACTAACTTGAATCCTCTAACTTTCTTCACTTCTTAGTGGAAGATTTTTCACTAAAGCAGCCTTCAGCTTATTAAAGACATTGTGACATTTTGGAGTCCATCCAAATTGAATATCCTTCTTGAGAAGTACCATCAACGGAGAAGCAATCTTGGCATATCAGGGAATAAAGATCTAATACCACCTTGTCAAACCTAAGAATCCTTTGAATTTCTCACCATCTTTAGTTTTGGCCACTTAATAATTCCTTGAACTTTTGTGAGATTAGCCTACTAATATTCTATCTCTTGACACTATGAACCCTGCATATTCAATTCGGTTAGTAGAGAAGGTACACTATTTATTCTTAGCAAAAAATTTGGCTTTTTTTAGATCTTTTAGGACTTTATGCACATGATTCTCATGATTGGTAGTATTCTTGAAGTAGAACAGAATATCATACAAAGAAGACTAAAATGAAATCATTTAGATGATCTTTGAAGATTTCCTACATCAATTGATTAAAGGTAACTAGGGCATCAATTGATTAAAGGTAACTAGGGCATCAATTAATCTGATTAGTATTATTGTGAACTTGTTATGTCCATATCGCATATTAAAAGCCATCTTAGAAAAATCTTGCTCCTTAATTCTAATCTAATAATATCTTGATTTTAAATCAATCTTTCTAAATATATGGGCTCTGCCCAATGGATCTAATAGCTTATCTATTCTGAGAATGGGATATTTATTCTTAATGGTTGGTGAGCTAATTCAACCCTCACTAATCACATAATCTAAGAGTCCCATCCTTCTTCTTCTAGAAAAGAATTCATGCACCCCATGGGGATACATTAGGTTGAACAAATCCTTGTTCCAAAAGTTATCTCAACTATTCCTTGAGTTTAATTACTTCTAGAACAGCCATCTTATAAGCTCCTTTTGGAGTTGGCTAAGCTCCATGTATAAGCTCTATCTCATGATCAACCTCATGAGTCATGGGAATTTTAATCAAATCTTTAGGAGATATGTCAGCATACTCACTTACCATTCAAGATTGTTTATATCTAACACTTTGCATGTAAGGTTGAGCTTAACAACATAAATTACATGTTTCTTCTTGAGTCCTCTTCAATAACTTAGATGCATTTGTAGGGTAAGAGCTCTAGTTACTCTAATCCCTTACACCTTGTTCCAATGAAGATGCATGAAGGAGATAGTTCCCTGGTTATAACAGATGTTAGCCTGATTCTCAGTCCATCTCGAGAATCCCATCATATATGCCTAAGGGCTCTTAAGATTTTGAACTTACATTCGGCCAGGTTTCCATCATAACCCACACATTAGTTAAGATCTCCTTGATTAGAGTGTACTATAGAGAGACACTTTGTAGGTGCTTGGAATGCTTTATGAAGCCACCAATTCTCCTCCCTAAGCCATAAATTCTCTTAGTGGATATTTATTAGATATTTATATTTCTCATTTTTTTTAAAAGCTTCTCAAAGACACTCATACATAGACATCAAAGAAACTCTCACTATCAAGTGATGGAAGAAGCTATAAGGGAGTTGAATATTGCTTCTATCTCTCACTAGTGCTCTTTGCCTCACTCAACTTGGCAACAAGGAGAGAAATGCTAGATAAGCATGGGAAATAATAAAGACAAGAAGAATGAGTAACCTTAATTCTACCTTACAAAGCATGTAGACATCAAAGAAACTCTCACTATATCAAGTGATGGAAGAAGCTATAAGGGAGTTGAATATTGCTTCTATCTCTCACTAGTGCTCTTTGCCTCACTCAACTTGGCAACAAGGAGAGAAACGCTAGATAAGCATGGGAAATAATAAAGAAAAGAAGAATGAGTAACCTTAATTCTACCTTACAAAGCATGTAGACATCAAAGAAACTCTCACTATCAAGTGATGGAAGAAGCTATAAGGGAGTTGAATATTGCTTCTATCTCTCATGAGTGCTCTTTGCCTCACTTAACTCGGCAACAAGGAGAGAAACGCTAGATAAGCATGGGAAATAATAAAGACAAGAAGAATGAGTAACCTTAATTCTACCTTACAAAGCATGTAGTTATCCTATTATATTCTAGCCATAAATGCTTTAACACCAACTTGAAATTTGAGAAAGCTAGCAAGGATCATAGCATAATATTGATGATATGCCTTGATAAGTTTTCCTACTTGAGAAAACTTTAGGAATTCGTTCATCTTCTCCTCTTGAAATCCAAGGGACAAAACCTTTGATGGAGGTAAGCCTTCATGTTTTCCAATCTGAGTTGGTCTTGGTTTAGATGGTTAGATTCAATGTGGCTCCTCCAAATATTTCAAGCAACATTATTAATCTTCAGCTTGGCAAGAGCCATGTTGCTTATATCCTTGTATCTTGTAATGTCAAAAAAGTACTCATCCATGGAATTGATCCAATTCAAAACCGCCTCACTGAGATTGTTGTTCAATAATTGAATGCTCAAAAATAGCGTAAGCAAAAGAAAGGGGTCCTGACCATGGCAACACCTTATCGAAACCCTCCACAAATGAGCTCTTATGCTTCAAACTTGCTGAAACTACCACCTCTGCTGCTCCACCCCCAGGTATAAGCTTTGGATTTTTTATCATGTTATGCGCAACACACATTGCATCATGCAATACTTGGTAATATCAAAGTCATCAATCAGAGAAAACTGAATATAACCATTAATTCCACTAGTAAGGCAAAGCACCAAGGAGGAGAGGTCTTAAGGCTCCTCAAACTATCCTAGGTTGAGACATATTCCTCGGTATCACTATCCCATGCCTCAAATTTGGGTACAAGATTTTATGCACACCTGTACCTCATGATTCTTCTAAAATAAAAGACTCCTCTTGAATCAAAATCTTGGGAATGATTATATAACAAGAGAAATATTTCTTTTATTTCCTCAAGATTTTTATTACATCACTATAACAAAATGAGCGTTTAGCAGCGAAAGTGCTTTTATAACTAGAAGAATGCGGAGATGTCAAGCCTATATTGCTGCTAAACACGCTACAATGGGTTCATTGGCTCAGTAGCGAAACCAGCCGCGTTTTTTCGCTGTTGAGCAGCAAAATAACGCTGCTAGTTTTGCTACTGAGCAGTAAATGTACTACAGAATAAAAAAAAGCTGGGGTAGACTAGGGAGTCTGCACAAAACTCCCCAGTCTATCCCAGCTCTTTTTTTTCTAATGTATACACAGTAAAACTAACATAACTTCACATCATCATGGATAAGTGTAATGTAAAACTTACAAATACCAAAAACAAAAGACATTTTTAGGAATGTCAAAATTTAATTACAATACTTAGTGGATTACATAAGTGTATGTTTCCAAAAAACTCTAAAGCGTAATAAAAACCTATGGAGCTAGGGGTTATCTAGATCTCATGCTGTGCGATTGGTATTGTTCCTTGCAGCTCCAGCCCCTTCGCTTCTCACATTTCCATTGCTATCGATAGCTACGTTTGCACCACCATTTCGAGTTATATGATCCTAAAACATAATAAAACTAACACAAGTGAGAATCAGTTTTGCAAAAACAAAGAGGTTTAGGGTTTAGGAGTGTACTTACTTTCCATGCTTACCAAGCATCTCCTCCAATAATAACAATCCATCCTTCAAGCTGCAGTTGTCCAAACAAGTGAACATTTTAGAAAGTTGTTATTTAAGATAACTTTCTTTAATTAAAAGATAAGATACAATGTGAGGCTAATATATACTTACAAATATTGTCGAGATATCGACTCCTCCTTCACGTGTAACATCATGCCTCAAGTTATTTGCCATCTTTCCAAGAAAAAACATAAATATTTAAAACTCTCATGCATAGGAAGCTACTGGCATGCGTAGGTTGCTACTGGCATGCATTGGAAACTACCGGCATGCGTTGGAAGCTACGGCATGTGTAGGAAGCACTCGGCATGCATCGATAACACCTGGCATGCATAGGAAGCTACCGACATGCATAGACCGGCATGCATCAGAAGCTACCAACATGCGTAGGTTGCTACCGATATGCATAGGTTGCTACCGACATGCGTAGGAAGCTACCAGCATGCGTAGGGTGCTACCGATGTGTAGGAAGCTACCGACCTATGTAAGAAGCTACTGGCATGCGTAGGGTGCTACCGATGCATGCCGGTATAGCAACCAACGTATAGGAAGCTACCGGCATGCGTAGGAAGCTACCCGGCATGCGTAGGTTGCTAACGGCATGCGTAGGTTGCTAGCACATAGGAAGCTACTGGCATGCGTAGGAAGCACCCGCAGCCGGCATGCATCAGTAGCACCCTCCAAGTATCAGAAGCTACCAGCATGCGTTGGTTGCTACCGGCATGCATAGGTTCCTGTTACCTGGCATGCTTAGGTAGCTACCGACATGCATAGGTAGCACCCGGCATGTAATGGGAGCTTCCGGTGCATTCTGGTAGCTATGTGCATGCCTAGGTAGCACTCGCCTAATGCATAAACCTTATGCATAAGGCTCATGCAGAAAACTTCATGCATAAAGCTTATGTATCCGGCTTATGCATAAGCTTTATACATAAGACTTGTGCATATGGCTTTATACATTTATACATAAGCCTCATGCATAAGCTTATGCATGAGGCTTTATACATTTATACATAAGACTTGTGCATATGGCTTTATACATTTATACATAAGCCTCATGCATAAGCTTATGTATAAGGCTATACATAATAGTCTAAGAGGCTTATTGCTAATTCATAAGCTTTATACATGAGGCTTTATGCAAAAGTCTCATGCATAAACCTTATGTATAAGCCTCATGCATGAGGCTTATACATTTGGTAATGCGTAAGTCTTATGCATGAGGTTTATGCACTACCCTTATGTATGAGGCTTATGCATAAGGCTAAAGCATAATCTTTATGCACTAGCCTTATACATGAGGCTAAGGCATATGGCCACCTCTAGAGAGGAGCTATGTTATCCATGTAGGGGAGAAAAAATAACAAATCCTAAAACTTACAAACCCTATAACATGTAAAAGCATAAGAGAGGAAACATAAAAGGAAGAGATCTCTTACCTTATGGGGCTTGTATGTGTGGATAACCTACAAAATCAAACCAAATAAAGAAAAAAAGTATTAGTAACCCTAATCTTAACCCTAATAGAAAGCATATACAAAACCCTAATCTTAATAGAAATCTTAATGAAAGATTTTACCCTAACTTATTGAATCTTTCTTTTTTCCTTCTCATTGTAGCTTAACCCTAACCCTAGCTTTTAAATAGAAAACATAATAGAGAGCTTTGATGGAGAGCTCTATCAAATCTCGTTATTAGGGTTTCTATGTAGAAGCTAGGGTTAGGGTCAAGCTTCAATGAGAAGGAAAAAAGAAGAAAAGAAAAACTTAAAAGAGAAGAAAGAGAAGGAAAATACTCACAAGAAAGCTTTAATGGAAAGCTTGTTTGCATAGGAAATGAAAGAAAACAGTAGACATATCTTGCTTGGGCTTGAGGAGGATAGGGTAGGAAAGGTAGAAGTGATAGACAAGGCAAAAACCTGCAAAAAGAAAACAACAAGCATATTAAATAATCGCTACCTTCAAGGCTACCAATTTCTAATTCTGTAATCTCTTCAACTTCTATCTTCCCGTCATATCACTTAGATACTGGTATGTTCTCATTATCTCTCTCATCTTGCTAGCACAGTCAAATACTGTAATCTCTTCAATAGCTAGAGAAAAAAACACTCTTTTATAATATATCAGCAATAACTTTAAAAAAACTCTTACAGCAAATTACATCAACAAGAAAAATGATGTTTCATTATCATTGAAAACTTATAGCACATTACATAGCTTTTTAGCCTAGACTACAAGCAAGACTATTTAGCACTTTCCACGTTACAAGAAAGCTAAACAAGTTTCTTTTGCGGCACTTTGGTTTGAGGAGTTTACAATCTGGTGGTTACTTTTGATCTTTTTCCCCAGCAAATGTGGGCTCTTTGCTCTTTTTACTTGCAGATACAGGCTCTTGATCATTGGCAACCTTCATTTTCTTCTTGGGTGTCACACACTCCTTGAGGCTCACATCTTTTCTTTTCTTCTTTCTAGTGGCAACTCCGACTAAATCTATTACTCCTTGTATAACAACATCCAGGTTTAGGCTATCTGACAACTCTTTGCTCTTTTCTGTGGCCAAATCAACTAGCACTTCCATAGCTGAAGATTCTTTCTTCTTTTCTGTGGCATAATCAATTGGCACTTCCATAACATCACTGAATTTATTCTGCTTTCTACTTGAATGAACTGGAACTTTTGAATTTTCTCCTTCTGCTTGTTCTCTTCATGCTCTGTTGTATTATATAGTTGTTTCCGCAAACCATCCTTCTCCAAGCCACTGTGACACATGCTATTATTCTCGGGCTTACGCGATGAGCCAGCTTGGGAGTGTGCTGCAAAAAGAGGCAATGTAGTAAAGGCCAAATAAGTAAAATGACGATTCAAAGAGAAGTAATCAAAAGAAAATTTCACATAGAATATTTACCTTTTCCATCATAAGGAGATGCTTCCATGGGAATTTTCTCTCCTTCTCCATGGAGAATTAAAAGGTTATCAAAAAATGAACATTAAAAAATGAGCATTAAACAAACTTGATATGATGATGGATGCTAAGATCTAGTACCTGTGCGAGTATGCTCATCGACTTATGTATCTCCAGATGTTACTAACTTCATAGCATCACTGAATGTTTGCTCACATTCAAGTGACAAACACTTGCTCACATTCAAGTGACAAACACTTGCTAGTAGATTTACAAGCCGTTGAAAAGCAAAGCGGATGGTATGGGTGTCAACATGGCAGCATGTAAACAACCTCATGTATGATAGAAATGCCACACGCAACACATTCATCCAGGTTAATAGTGCTACCAACAGAACCCGACTGCACAAGAGGTTTGATAGGAAGGACCGGGATCCTCGTATCCTCAGCAGATGAATGATGGTCTCCACAAACCTAAGTTGGGTTGTTGCCACTTCTACATCCCCTGATAGGGTGTCATACTTAGCCTGTCAATATAAACATTTGTTAGTACTTTTCAATACAATGGTTGGGTACCACTTTTCAGTGGGGTTAGGCACCACTTTTCAATGGTTGTGCACTACTTTTCAGTGGTTGGGCACTACTTTTCAGTGGTTGGGCACTACTTGTCAATGGTTGTGCACTACTTTTCAATGCACAATTGTGCACTACTTTTTAGTGGTTGGGAACCACTTTTCAATGGTGTAATACCACTACTTCAATTAGTGTTGTGGCACTACTTTCTAGTGGTGTAATTTACCACTTTTCAGTCCTAGTACACACCACTTTTCAAATGTGAAAGAGTGGTAGTGAAAAAGCACTAAAAAGTGATCCATTCTTCAAGGTTGACTTTAGGTGCAAAGCATGGTCCATTACTAAACCTCCATTTCTCCATCTTTCTCTCTAACTTATTTTGCTGGCGTATTGTTTTGATGACACTCTCAACGAACACAGCCCATGCCACTAAGTTATCAGAATTTGCACTACTTTTGCACTTTTGCCATCTGAGTCCACGTGCAAAATGTACACCAAGTTCATTGTTCAGAGGAGCTCCCTGATACACTTTGTGATACAAAAGCACACATTCTTCATATAATTCTGGCCTCAACCCCTTTAGGTGGGGTTTCTCATTATGGCACCGCTTTAGAAGCCATACAGACAACTACTCTTTATCACAGTGAAATCATCATCAATGAGGAGCTTTGGGTCTTGCCCTACTAAGCTCAGCCCATATTCTAGATTAAAATCTTCCTTCGTCATATAAAACTTTGTTTTCCTGGGAAAAGACACTCTTGGTACAGTCCACCTAACTGTAAAATTAAATATGCATATTTACAAATCAACCAAATTTTATAAATAAAGCCACTACAAACACAAAAACCAATAAGAAGACCTATTTTGATAGATGAGTCTAGTTTCTTGCTCTTTCCCTTGGTAGGTGTACCCTTTGAATCCTTTCCTTTTGTAGGAGTTTTCATCCTAAAGAAAGAGAAACACATAATTAAAATATGTATATGCATGATTAAACATGCATTCATATACGCACATGTACAAAATAACACACCCCGGTAGCTCACTGAATCTCCACATAGCACAGTAATGCAGTTATAGAGAAGACTGTTACACACAAATGGAAACAAAGATAGAACATTGATGTACCTATTCTAAGCACACAAATGGAAACTGATGCAACTAAAGAGAAAGTGATGCAGACAGGGCACACCGAAAGGACACCAATGCTTGCGAACTGTAAGATAGAAAGAGAGAGAACACGAAATGGGGGGAGAGAGAGAGTAAGAGAGTGAGTAATGACATGCAAATATTAGGCAATACAACTAATCATGTTACTAAATCATTAAATGTTAAGGCCCACAAATTTCACCTCACACAATTTTGACCGCCCTTTTTGAAATTCTAATTGGAACAAAAGCACCCACTTTTTCAACCCCAAAAACTATGTACTTTTAAGCAACAAAAGTAGGCCACCTATACATGCTTTCACCCTATCGTCTCACTACTATATGGACTACTATACCAAATGGCTTAATGCTAGTGCTACCATAAAGGTTAATGCCAAAGTAACAACAAAATCCCTTTATGAAATTATAACCACTAGACTTGGTCATCCACTCGAGCTAGTAAGCGATAGAGGACTCACTTTATCAATAATGTAATCCAGTACTTATGGTAGTGCATCGTAAATCCTCACCCTACTACCCCCAAGACAATGGCCAAGTTGAGAGCACCACAATAAGATTATCTATGCTATCCTTACCAAGACAGTGGAAGCCTCATGCAATGACTGGGAACAAAAGTAATCAGTTACTCTTTGGGCTTATAGAACGAGCCTACAAGGTAGCCATCCACATGGCACCTTTCAAAATGACATAGGAACAAATGCCATCATGCCTATGGAATTCTTAGTATTGAGCTTAAGAATTATTGTCCAGGAAAGGTTGACAAAAAATGTACTAACTGATCGATTATTTGAACTTGAATGCTTGAAAAAAGGTAGACTACATGTGCCATCTACGGAATGATAGTCGAAAAGTTAAGGCATAAGGAACGATTTGATGTGAAAAGCTCAAAGACAAAGATATCAAAATCGGGGACATGGTTCTTCTGTATTATATAGCACAAAAACTAAAAGCACAAGCTAAAGTATAAAGGGATGGGAAAACTTGTGAACCTTGAGAAAATCTGGTATAATTGTAAGAATTTTTACGAAAACATATATATATATCTATTTGCATACTTCTAGACTGTAAGATTTTTTAAGATATTAAAAACCAGGAGTTTAAGGTTCTATTCTCTTCATTTAGAGGTACAAACTTCTAAACCGTTCCTTGTGTGCGAACTTACCTGGTAAGGATCAACATGCATTAAAACACTTTTGGTGGTGTGGAAATGCAAGGATTCTTTAATGGTAGCAAACTTAAATGCTACTATGGCCCTTTAAATGTGAATGCCTTAAGGGCTATTCATTAGAAGAAAGAAGAGAAAATAGGAGAATCTACACTAAAATGTGAGGCCCAGCAAGAAGCTAAGGCTAGATAAGAATCTACACTAAAACGTGAGACTCAGTGCGAGAAGCTAAGGCTAGAGAAGAAAAGTTACACAACCACCACTGTCACGGTTTGTCTGTCCATCCTTCTGTGGTTAATTGGGTCTCCTAATTATCACTATGTTCAAAGCATGGATATTCTAAATATTCCATGTGTAGGACATATGAAATTAGGGATAGTTGGAACTAAGTGTGGATTTATTACTTATGTGCTTTCGTGGACTTGTAGCATGTGTTGCTAACTCGTAGTGTGTTTGAATGGACAACCTTGTAGGTTGGTGAGATTGACGTGATGGCGGTGAAATGGTGCGAGCTATTACCGAGATGGTTCTCATCTTGATATTTTTGCTGTAGTGTCTACTGCGAGATTTTGTATTTGGTCGCCCCATTTTGATGTATTCGAGCACACGGACCTATTGAGCCACCCACTTTTGTTATATTGGGCGTGGATTTATTTATTTGCACGTGAATTAGCCCTTGGGGTTCATTTTGTAATTATCCTTTAGTGTTTAGATAGAAACACTTTACCTAAGCTTGTGTTAATATAGCAACCCCCATTTTTGTAAAGCCTATGTAATAAGAGTGCATTTATTTTTGGCTTATGGGCTATTTTTGATTAATAGAGCAGCATAAATACTCAAGAAGTGGAAGGAAGCTGACACTTCTTGAGGGGGGATAGATTGCACCCAATGATTCTCTCGTGTGTTTTTATGCTATGTTATGTTTTTATGATTCTGAGACAGAAGAAAATTCAAAAAATTGCAGGGGAATTGAAGGCTTGGTTGAGCTCTCTTTTTCAAGTTACATCAAAGAAATATCCAATGGAGAAAGCTTTATCCAAAGCTTAAACAGATTATAATACAAAGCTTTTGACAAAGCTTAAGTAAAATATTAAGCTTAAGGTCCAAGCTTTAACCACAAGTGTAGTGAATTCCTGCCCGTCGGGACAGCCGCGGCACATCACCTTTTCCTTGGAAATTCATCTCTCAATTCAGCAATCGAAATCAAACATCTGTTCCGTCATATGCGTCCAACATGTTCTCTTGCACAAATCTTATACCCTGTCTGAGAGGTTTCGTGGAAGATCCAAGCATTTAAATTTACAACGGTGGAGAAAGCTCTGCAGAAATCAAGGGTGGAGAAAAATTACATATTTGCTTTACTTAAAAAGGTCTAAAAAGATAAGAGGAGATTCATACGCAAAGCTTCTTCAAGCCAAAACTTCATCAAAAATCAGTTCAAATTTGTTCGAATTTGGCCGGCTTTGAATTGGAAATATTTTCAGTTTCTTATTTACGGTTCGGCTCAAAAAATTACAGCAATTCAAAGTTGCAGGATTTTTAAATTTGGTTATTTTACGCCTTCTCGAAGCTTAAATTCACTCTCGATTCTCAATATTTTTTTCTACTGGACGACCTTCCGATGCTTTGAGACTACTTCAAGCACATTGGTGATTGCGTTGGATGGCCACACCGCTCTTCTAATTGCCACAGGATTGAAGATCTTCAAAATCATTACCACGAGCGAAAAATCATATAAGTATTTCTGACTTTTTCCTATCTTTATTTCTTTTTAGCATTCATGGTGGCTGATCTACCTGCACTTCCATCTATTCAAGAGCAACTCACAGCTTTACAAGCACAATTAGTCAATGAATGAACTCATAGACTTGCATTAGAAGATCAATTGAAATCACGTAAGAGGCATAAGCATGACACTAAAGGTGATAGTGATGAAGATTCTATTCTTTGAACCTGAAAGCAACTTTAGATGCTCAAACGGCTCAAAAAGAATCTCGCATTAGTCGCAAAGCTTTTTCTTTTCAGAATTTTGATGGGAAGAAGGACGCACGCACTCTTTTGGCTTAGATTAGCCAATTTGATGACTATTTTTTCAGGAGAGAAATTTTTCGAGAAAGATAAGGTCAAATGTGCTGCGAATCACTTGATTCAGAATGCTACTTTATGGTGGAATGCTACCAAGAATGGTCGGCATAAACCTCATACTTGGGAGGATTTTTCAGCATGAAATTAAGAAACATTTTCTGCCTCCTCTCAGTACAAGGCTAAAGCCCCGCCGACAGCATTGGGAGACTCTTAGGCAATTGAAAGGAGAGGATGTCCAAACCTATATTGAAAAATTTTGGAATGCTCTCATTCAAATGCAATCTATAGAAAAAGTGCATGAAAAGCATCTTCAAAGGAAGTTCATCTCAGGATTAGATCCAAAGATTAGAGCGGAGGTTAATATGTTTCATCCTCACACTCTTTCCTCTGCTAAATCTCTTGCTCTAAATTGTGAAAAGAAAAATGGTGTGCCCAGGTTCCAACAGGAGAATCGTACTTCTAAATTCTCCCAAGATTCGACATCTTCTAGTGGTTTTGATAGGCGTTCTTCATTCAAGCGACCTTTTAACAAGGGTCAAGATCAAAGAAGCCAACAGTTCAACAACAAAGTAAATATTGGCAACAATAGCAATGGAGCGAGTGGAGAACCCAAGAAGACAGATGTTCCAAATTCATTGACCTTGAGATGAAAAGGCAAGCAATGTTCGATGTTACACTTGCCAATTAGAGGGGACACTATCCTAATAAGTGTCCAAATGACACCAACAACAACAACAACAACAACAACAACAATAAGAAGAAGCGAATGGCATCACTTAACATGCTGGATGGAGATAAAGACACTAGCAATGGAGACGACGATGATGCTTACGAGACGACTATGAGCCAGAGTCTAATGGTAACGAATTCAATGGTAAATCTGATCAAGAAGGTACTTCTAACCTTGATCCTCATTCTTTTTCACCACATACTTTACGTAAAATGAAGGAAAAAATTCAAGATAAGGAAATCACAATCTTGCATGATGATGGTAGCACACACGACTTTATTTCTGAACATCTTGCACATGCTCTTCATCTCGACATGATTCCTTCTTGTTTTAAAGTAAAGGCTGCTTTTCAAAATCAAAATTATTACACTAAGAAAGTAAAGAATCTTGCTTTTTCTATTGCACAATTTTTGGATCAACGTACTGTCTTAGTAGTAGTAGCACCTTTGCATGGTATTGACATGATTTTAGGAAATCCTTTTCGACATGAGTACACACCACATATTGATTATGCAAAGCACACAATGTCTTTTATGCATCATGGAAAGAATGTTTGCTTTTGCAAGGAATTTCTAAGGGTAAGGATCAACCACTTTTGAGCCATACTCAAGAAAAAAGGGCTTTGAGAAAGAGGGAGAAAACTTTTTTAATTTTGGCTAACCAGCTTAGTGCTCAAGAACCACCTCTCCTAGGGATACATCCCATGACTCTTTCATTTCTAAATTCTCTGACTATTTTCTCAATGAGTTACCTCCTAGACTCCCTAGATCACATCCTGAAGATCATCACATAGACATTATTCCTATGATGATGGATATCTTTTCTTCCAGAAAAGATTATGCATTACTTGACCTTTTAGACATTCTATTTTAGAGGAATTACATCAGCCACCTTATGCGGGGCATCAAGGTGTTTCATCTACATTCCAGACTATTTCTAAATAACTTTTATTGGCCTAAAATAAAAAATGACATAGCTAAATTTTTGTTTGAATGTGATGTTTATCAAAAAGTGAAAAGTTATAAGGGTAAGAAACTTAGTTTACTCATGCCACTTCCTATTCCTAATACTCCTTGTTTGGAACATATTTCTATGGATTTTATCACTGGTTTTCCATTGACTACAAACCATAATGATATGATTTGGACCATTGTTGATAGGTTTAGTAAACAAGCATATTTTCTTCCTTGTAAAAAGACTCTCATTGCACATCAAGCTGCACATTTGTTTGTTAAACACATCTTCACACATCATGGTTTACCACAAGTGATTATTTTTTATAGAGATTCTAAGTTTTGCAGTGATTTCTGGACTACATTGTTGTATAATCTAGGCACTAAATTGGATTTTTCCACTGTATTTCATCCTGAATCTAATGGACAAATAGCACAATATTGGATTTACTTCATGCATAAGTTTCATCTCAACCTAAACAATGGAATAAGTATATCCATATTTTGTAATTTGCGTATAACAACACACCGCATTCATCCACTATTGGAAAGGCACCTTTTGCAATTGTGTATGGAAAAGCTTTACCTACTCCTATCACTCGTTTTTCACACACTATTGAAGTTGTAGATCACTTCACCATTGATTTCACTTCCATTCATGATCATGTTCGTAAAGCTATTTCTAATGCACAAGAGAAATACACTAAACAAGCTAATAAGAAAAGGAAGCACATGGTTTTTCAAGAAGGTCAATATGTTTTGCTTCGTATTGAAAAGAGACGTCTTAAAAGTGTTGAGACTAATCCTGTTGTTAAGTTAGCTCCTCGTTTTTATGGTCCTTTTAAAATTACTCATAAGATTAATGACCTAGCATATAGGCTTTCACTTCCTTCTCATTGGAGAATTCATAATTCTTTTCATATTAGTCTTTTGAGGCCTTATAGGGGACCAATTCCTACACATCCTGTATATGAGGAAGCACCTAGTCTTGTTGACCAAGTAGAAGAACTTCAACCTGAGGCTATTATTGAGAGTTGTTTTTGTCCTAGCGTAGTACCGTTGGGCTTCCAAAAACTCCCTTTTGATGAACCATGTTTTTGGTCTAGGGTTGGGTTTGGTGTTTTGCTACGTGGTCCAGTTGGTGGTATGGCTTTGATTGGTGTATGCTGGACCTTCCTCTTGGGCACCTAGATTTTTCTTTTCCCTTCATAGTAACCTTGTGCTTGGAGATTACTTTTGGTACCCACCATTTATCATCCAATTGGTGGCATGGCTTCGATTGGTATATGCTAGACCTTCCTCTTGGGCACCTACATTTTCCTTTTCCCTTCATAGTAACCTTATGCTCAGACATTACTTTTGGTACTCGGACATTACTTTTTGGTACCCACTATTTATCGTTATTATCATGTTGTTGGGAACTGATGGGTGGCATCGGTAGTCTTAATCCTACATTTTCCTTTTCCCTTCATAGTAACCTTATGCTCGGACATTACTTTTGGTACCCACTATTTATCGTTATTATCATGTTGGTGTTGCTGGGAACTGATGGGTGGCATCGGTAGTTTAATCCTACAAGGTTAGAAATGTTAATAGTGTTGGTGTGTTAGTTGGGTTAGTTTTTGGAGAGGCCAATCGTGTCGAGGGGTTATTTGATGACGAATGTTGATATTGCTTAGGTAGGACCTGTTGTAGGAATTGATTACCAATGTCCTCCATCTGTGCTTTTTGTTAGTATTTCTCCTCTTTTAACTTGGCTTGGCTGGGGTGTGGGGTTCGATGGGCTAGAGCACTTCTTTGATAGGAGAATGGTTTTTGGGTGTTGAAGTTTGATAAGAAACGGGTTCCTCATTTGTCATTATGACATTTACCTATTAGATGATTAGTTGCAAGGTAGTAGCTTGCATGTCTCAGTTTATTTGGCATCGATTGTGTCATGTCCATCCTCCTTTGAGAAGCATTTCTTCCCGCATGGTTTATATAGGCATAACATAGAACTTTCCTTCTAAGGGGTTATTTCCAATGTAAAACATAGTAGTATGAACGATCCTATGTATGAGGTTTTGAATATGTGTACTTCAACTCTCACTTTTGTGGGTGTCAACAACAGTTATTGCAGCACACACCAAGTTGCATGGGACATTAGGTTATGGCTAGTACTATCCATGTCGACGAGTGTGAGCTTGTGTTTAGGTTAGTCTTTGTGGTTATGCCCAGCTAGAGTTTGGTGGGCTTTACCTCCTAGTCCTCCTCTTCTAAGTCAACGACTTGGTCCATGTTAACAGAAATGTGGTTGAAACCACTAGGATCATGGGGAGACACACCGTCCAACCAAATACCAACTAGTTCATCACTTCAATCAAATTACCATATGTGAAAAATTAATAAATATCATAAAAACATAACATAGCATAAAAACACAAGAGAGAATCATTGGGTGTAATCTATCCCTCCTCAAGAAGTGTTGGCTTCCTTCCACTTCTTGAGTATTTATGCTTTATTAATAAAAAATAGCCCATAAGCCAAAAATAGATGCACGCTTATGCATGGGCTTTTAACACAAAAATGGGGGTTGCTTTTAACACAAGCTTAGGTAAAGTGTTCCTATCTAAACACTAAAGGATAATTACAAAATGAACCCTAAGGGCTGATTCACGTGCAAATAAATAAATCCACGCCCAATATAAGAAAAGTGGGCGGCTCAATAGGTCCACACCCGAATACATCAAAATGGGGCGGCCAAATACAAAATCTCGTAGTAGACACTACGGTAAAAATATCAAAATGAGAAGCATCTCGGTAATAGCTCGCACCATATCACCGCCATCACATCAATCTCACCAACCTACAAGGTTGTCCATTCAAACGCACTACGAGTTAGCAACACATTCTACAAGTCTATGACAGCACATAAGTAATAAATCCACATTTAGTTCCAGCAATCTCTAATTTCATATTTCCTACACATGGAATATTTGGAATCACCCAAGTGCCATGCTTTGAACATAGTGGTAATTAGGCGTCCCCAATTAACCACTGAAGGATGGACGGACAAACCGTGACATCCCTCCTGTCCGGGATAGTAACTATCCTCAGTTGCATCATATCAACCGGCTTGTGTTTGAAAGTAAGATTGGATGATGTCGGGATAGGCACGGAAAAACTGCTCAGGAATCCATTTAGCATTTTCGCGAGGATGATTTTTGAAGGTCAAAAGATATCTATTATATACAGTACATGTGTGAGTAGTGGTGGTTTCATGGAGTGAAGGAAAGCAGTTGAGAAGGGGCAAAGAAGAATGCAAAAACAAAAGAAAGCAGAAGGCTAGAGACTTGTGAAGGAGAGTCCACAAGAAGACCAATACATACATCTCAGGATGGGGGAGCTATGGTGGGTGAAAACCTGGTCCATGGTATAGCCCATTGCCGTGATTACTAGTGATTAGAACACCACTTAATGAAGACACTCCACCATCATTCACCAAAAAAAAACCCTCTACAAGATGCACACGCACATTCTCATTGACGCATGTTCTCATTTTTTATGCATGTAAGTTCTCATCTATGCATGCATGTTCCACATTTTTTTGCACACACATTAACATCTCAACATGCACGTTCGGAGTTGAGCATGCACGTATGCCATTCTGCGTATGCACATTTCCAAGAATGGTCTATGAATGTACATACCCACTATGCATGTAAGTTCCTAGGTAAAAGCTATAAATATAGAGAGCCCTCCTCTCATTTTCTACTATTCACTTTCTAGCTAGCCAAACTATTGCCAAATTTATCTAGAATCCTCCCAGCATTCTACCTTCTCCACTATCCTCATGGTGGCAACTCTGCAGCCAAGGGCCTTTGAGACCTCGTCAGATACTGTGCTCCTCACACCTACCAAGAAGCAAGAGGCAACCAAGGTCATCACTAAGCTCTTAGAATACAAGGTAGATATACCACCAACTTCTCCACTCCCCAACTGGAAGTGGAGCTGCTCCATGAAGTCGACAACCACATGATTCATAGCCACATCCAGTCTAAAAAAAAAGGTGGAGCACTAGCTCACCTACCACATCTAGGAGTGCTACTAGATTGCCAGGAGACCAGAAGTCATGGAGCACACCTACACAGGACTCCGTGGGTTGGCTGCTCTTCACGCTTAGGGCCTTGACCTCAACACCTATTTTAGATTCATCTCCTCTTATGATTTCCACCTCAGCACTGCATAGTCTGTGATGCTATAGGTGCTGACTTGACTTGGCCCTCACAGTCAATGTGGTCTGTGAAGCCTTGAACTTGCCCTTGCACTTGCCTCGAGCTACAGAGCCTTACCAAAAGCTGAGTTAAGCATAAGGGATGGTCAAAGACATCATCCTAGGCCCCGTCAACAAAGATGGAGTAAAATGGGAGGACATCACTCATTCTGATATGTGCTTCACCCAGCCTGTTTCCTCACCATGCTAGATGGATAGTGTACAATAGCAAGTGCAACCTCTCCCTCCTCACCCACCTCAAGCAAGGTCTGCCAATAAAATGGACCGACCATTTCTATCATGAACTCCATAGCATCTGTGTAAACCTGGCTATTCAGAGCAGCCATGATCCTCACAAAGGTTCTCTACTATGCCGTCGGATGGGAAGAGCTCCCAAAACCCTATAGATACCAAAGCACTACCACCGTGAGCACGCCTCCTTAGTAGTAAACCCTAGTAGCTCCCTCCCTAGCTACCTGAAGTAGACATTGGATTAAGAGACCACTGCCAATGAGGCCTTTGCTGACTTTTTGGAAATGAACCTGATGGATATCCCCACATGGTCGATAGTTATCTAGGCACAAGTGCTAGCCAAGACCTAGCAAAGCTAGCATAGTTTAGTGGCCCCTCCCACAAATATATACCTGAGACAATATAGCATGCAGTTCACTTCAACGATAGCAGATCCTCTAATACACAAAAAGCCCAAAATATTACTGAAACCAAGAAGAGAAAGAGACACCACAGACACTGCCAAGGACAAAGATGACGATGACGATGCATTCGACATGTCCAAAGAAGGGCCCCCAAAAGGATCAGCATGGCAAGTGGCCCCAGTGAAGCTTCCCAGGGCCCTTCAACATCATGCCCTTCTTCAACTGCACATGCTTTAGGAACTTTTGCCAAAGGAAAGGAGAGAACATGCCAAGCTTGACACCCCCCTTCCCCCTGAACCAACCCTCTAAATCACCTTCCCCTCTCCTCACCTTCACCTCACCACCTGCCACTCCCCCTTCCCCCTGAACCAACCCTCCAAATCACCTTCTCCTCTCCTCACCTTCACCTCACCTTCACCTCACCACCTGCCACTCCAATAATGCACGACCTCATAGGGGAGAAACTTGTGTGGCGCGGTAACCTTACCAAGTGTTGGAAAGAGTACTACTATGCTCCAAGGTATCTTAGGATTATCCCTGTTTATTTCCCGATCAAACACAAATGGGCCTGGACCTCTTCAAGCAAGAGCTAGAGAAGAACCCAAAGCTACAAGTCAGTTTCCCATGGATACCTCTACCTCAACCACCCCTACCCTACTTCTCCATGAAGAATGGATAATTCGCACAAAGCGGAAGTTCATCCAAGATTATGATGCAATGCAAGACCCTAATATGGTCATCATCATCCACTTTTTCAGGCTCAGTATTTTTTGGTAGAGTTCCATGATTGGCATTCAATGAAGGATAACAGGACATGGCCTTCGACATCAATAAGGGTCTAACACTTTGCCAAATACTCAACTACTGTAAGCGAGTACAGTGAATGCAAGGCTGGTGCATACTCACATTCAAAGATATGTTTAAGACAACCTTTTTGGACATCTTAAAAAGCATTTCATCAGACCACCCAATACACGAAGTCCCGCTTTAACTTCTATTGGAGCTTCAATAGCTTCTACACTAGCCTCCCATGGAGCTTCACTACGAATTCTGAGGATGGAACTGTGATTAGAGAGGAGATATGTCAACCACATTGGTTAACATTACTTCAAAATGCACGACGAAAATATTTTCAAGCCATATACTTGTACCGTGCAATATGTGCTTAATGTAAAATGATTATGGAAAATCTTCGAGCTTACGACATGTGTTATGTCGAAAGATAGTCAAACACCAAGCTTTAGATTTGTGCAATGCTGGTAATGTACATTTATACTACGAGATTAGCCTAGACTAACTTATTGGGCCCCCAAACATTAGTTGGGTGGCCAGGCATTGTATAAATGAGTGTTACATATAAGATATTTTGACTAATGAGAAAACACATAATCCCATTCTCACAATTGAGTTTGAGTCTTCTTGCGGCTGAAGTAGCTTGCATGCTTTCTCTTCTTCTTAGTACATGCATGCTTAGGGATTGTGTGGGTGAGTGATGGTGTTGGTGTATGTTATCTTCTCCCTCTCCCCTTCTCTTGTCAACACTCTCATGCCGTCACTCACCGTGGTATCGAAGTAGAGGTTGAGCTTTCCATAGCTCTCTCTCTTCGCTCCCCACCCATTTACAAAGCTCCTTTATGGTGACAATGAAGGAAGCAAGGTTGAGGAACCTAGCTCTCCATAAGAGAGAGTTACTCTACCAAGAGTGGCTTGAGGTGCAAACCAATAAGACCCTTGTATTCTCCTCTCCTTCTCTCTATCTTGCAAGGCTTAAGTGTTCTCAATCAGTGAACACAAGCCGAGGTTTAGGAGTAGCGAGGAGTGTAGGGGTCATGGGCTATGAACACTACATGGAGCATGTACGCAAACTTTGATAACTAACCTCACTTCAAGGCACACCACTCTATCAAGATACAATATAACCAAATCAAAGTTCTAGCAACTTATGCCAAAGTGGTTGACTTGTGAAAATCGCATGCAATTTCTACGGAAGAGAAGTGGTTGACTTGTACGGCCAAGATTGAGCCTCCAAGCTACCACAACCCAAGTGTCACCAAGAGTGGAGACCATGATAAATTGGGAAAGCCATGAACCAGGGTTCAAGAAAAGATGGGTTCACCCAACTCTTAGAAAATCTGTCTCATTTTGGAAGAAGGATAAATGCAGCCCCCAATTTTTCAAAAATTATAATAATTGGATAAAATTATTAAGAAAATGCTTGTTCAAAATTACCTTTTCCTATTTAACCTATGGTCATAAGGATTCATGTCAAGTTCACTCAAAAACACTTCCAGAACAATGCAATAAACAGACCATTCTTTGCAAGATTTAATCTTGATGCAAATAGATTTCCCAAAAAATCAACAACTGGAATTTATGCAATGGCATGTGATCCTTAGAAAAGTAGCTGACATGTCAGGATTATATGCATTTTACAGAAGAAAAGTAGCTGATTGTACAACCAAGATTGAGCCTCCTAGGACTCTACCATGACGACTTGCCAAGACTCAAGAGGGTTTAAACTATACAAAGCTTGGGGAAAAAGGTCAACGGCCATTGCTTGTGAGAGTTTATGGGCTTCAAATTCAAGTCAAACCCGCGTGGATCACACATCTAGCCCACAACTAGCTACCTTAACCACATTTTACGGATTTTTTATTTTTATGTCCTCGTGTGCGAACGTAAAGCCGGCCTTCAGCCGGCCACCTTGGGTGTTCAAATTATCAAACAGAACCCTTTTGCTGAGTGGCATGTGAAGCTCAACTGAATTGGTTGTTCGCATAAAGTTGATCTGTGGCTCTGTAGTTGAGTTGGTAGAGTGTTTAGCTAAAGCGGTGAGCACAAGTTCGGTCCTGAGGAGTAGGTAAATGAAAATCTCAGCCATCTAGCTTACTGTAAGATATCTTTCTAAGAAAACTTGTTGCCATCACGTCACAAGTTACAAACATGAAATAATTCTCAAATTTCTTGGTGCTGCATTCTATGTAAAGCTAGTAAACTTAGCATTAAAAGGATGTAATGTAATCGAGTACTTGTAGAGGAAGAAGACGGAACTACTAGCCAGTTACATGGCCTGAAACATTTTAGAGTCCTGTAGAAAGCTTCTACAACATTAGGAGCCCTGGAACTGAACTTTGCAATTTCCTCAATGTGTCCCCTCTGCTAAAGTACACATGTATTACAAAAGAATTTGCTTCAAGACTCTTGCAGCAGCTCAGATAAAAGCTCATTCATTAATATTCCAAAGAGAGTGCTCTCAAGCTCTATCCCCATCTCTTCAACGTCTTTACTGAAATCTCTCCAATATCTTGTAGCACATCCTAGATCTGTCTGTACCAGGGCATCTACCACACCCATTGCAGAAGAGAATGCAGGTTTTCCCAGCTCCTGTAACATATTCTTGGGGACCTTCGTCCATGGATGAGCCTCAACGACATGATTTAGCACTCCCAGAACATGTGGCTCCAATGCTGCACCCAAGCACTCAAAGAAAACCTTGCAACTCATCCTCTCTCCTTCCTTAAGCCGCTCTATCAAGTCAAAGGTACAATCTGTGGCTGGCCTGAAGTCTTTGTCCTCCAGTTCCTGCAGATGACACAAGTACCTCTCTGCATCTGAATCCACACAAATGTCATACTGATTTTCTTCAAAGTCATAAGTATGTGACTCATTATCACACTCCCATCCCTGAGCTTCAAGAAGAGTAAGGTCTCTCTCATTCCATAAGGAGTGGAGTTCAGGAAATTCCACAAAAGAGCTTGAAGCTTCCTCCTGACTGAAACTGACAGACATATCAACAGCATCAGTTTCCCTTAGTTCCTTGTGATTAGGGCCATCAGACTCTTCCTCCACTTCAGAACAAGATTGCTCGTTGGTAAGCTTCACCAACATATCTAGATCCATTTCTGCAAGCATCTCATAACGCCGGACATTCTCCAGCAACTGCTGCCTTGCTTCTGAATCAGAGAAAATTTGAGATTTTAGCTAACGTTGAATGCCCCTTGCAGTATCTAGAGGTAAGAAAACTCAAATTCTTCAAAGGTAAAAAGGCTTGATAGTACCTTCGAAACAGGCAAAGGAGTTGCCCAGCATTGGAGAGTCTTCCTCAAAAACTGCATCAAGCACAGAAACAGGACTGGGCTGTTGAAATTCATCCATGCATGCGTAATCAGGAGAAATTTAAAACTCTCCTACAAGATTGTTGGTGTCCATTCCCTCTTCAAATGAAACTTCACATCAGATGAATGAAAAAGGTAAATAGGCTTGACAGTACCTTCGAAACATGCAAAGGAGTTGCCCAGCATTGGAGAGTCTTCCTCAAAAACTGCATCAAGCACAGAAACAGGACTGGACTGTTGAAATTCATCCATGCATGCATAATCAGAAGAAATGGAAAGCTCTCCTTCAAGGTTGCTGGTGTCCATCCCCTCTTCAAAGACTTTCACAACGAAAGGACTGCTGACAGTTGTAGGGGAAGCGTAACCATCACGATCTTTTGAGAACTGCAAATAGCACACGTAGATGACAAGTATGTTCCCTAAAAGTAAGTAACAGAAAAGAAGAGAAATCGTGAGTATTCCAAAAGGTTACCCGATGAGAGACATCCGGAAGATTTTGATATAGTTGTTGGTCATCCTCCTCTTCTGCAGTGGTAATGATCTGATAATTCTCTCGCTCCCACCAACCATAGTCGCATAGTCTAAGTATGCTTGGCTTCTTCCCAGCATTCAGCAATTCTAATTTACCATCTACCTCTGCAGACATGCACAATTCATCCCTGTTCGTGGATGGTTGTTCCATCTTCACGTATTCGGCATTTAGGGCCATGCAGCAAGATTGTATGACCACATCAGCAGCTCCAGTTAGGCTCTCGGTAGAAGGCTCATGTTCAAGCTGTACAGGATCTTCCATGATGAGTTTAGGGAGCACTGCAGCAGCCCGCTCTCGCTGCATCGCTCGTCCTCGCAGAAACGATATTAATAAGGAGCCTTCTCTGCCTTTCACTGCTTGATTCACTGCGTCTACTGTGCCTCTTTCTCTTCTCTCCATTCCAGGCCGGTGGAGGATAAGGCCACCAGGCCTTTGCACACAGAACTCTTGCACTAAGGAACTATGGGCCGGAGTAGCTAGAGTGGCTAAAGCTTTGGAGGCATTCAGAGGCCTCTCGTTGGGAAACACTCGACTTGGCATAGTTAGAAAATCATTGTCAAGTCGTTGAGACTTTGCAGGGTGATCCTCAGAACTGCCGCAGATCTGGACCTTGCCTTTGGATGTAGGGTGTGCTTTCTGTTTGCTTAGGTGCTTCTTGCCTTCCACTCCGCCGACCATGTTTTGGGAGGACATTTCTTGCTTTCCTGCAGACGGCTCCTTCTGCAAGGTCTTTGTTTTCAGAGGTTTCTCCCTAGGCTTCTCTTGTGCATGCTTTCCGTCCAGCTCTGCCAGCAGAGAGCGCACGGAGGTACGCGGTTTGCGAGATCGATCACTGCCTTCGAGGATCTTGGCTGCAGCTTCCATCAACAAGGCTCTCTTATTGGGACTCTTGACAGGATTTCTACCGGGCGATACCACTTTACAAGTATTCTTTATAGGAGACCCGAGTGCCTTCATCACAGACTGTCCGTACACTGCTTGATTTGAGGGCATTGCAACCATGCTTTCAGCAGGAGCCCGATTGCTCCTTTGAACGATTACACTAGCAGGGCCAGTAACTGATTTAAGAGGCGCCACGCTCTTAGTTGCGGGGGGCCTACCACCACCACTGTCTGCTCGCACCTTTCTGCTGTCGCTCGCCTTAGCCTTTTTACAATTTTGCGATCTTCTAGTCGCTTGCTCTGTCTGATTAGCCCTGACTTGTACTTCGTGGCTACTCTTGATCCTCATCGGCCGCCTCTTTTCTTGAATCACGTCTTGCAGAACAAAAGGCTCCTGTTTGGCATGAAGAATTTGCCGAAGCTCCGTGGCCATCTCTCGTGACGAGTTATCGCTCACCATGACGCCTACATTACCTAGCTGAGTCGTGGAGGCTTCAATTGAAGCTTCCCAATCTCTCTGGCCTTGTCGGGATGGCGTAAAGGTCTTTTGGCCGTTTCGCTGCAAGAACGCACACGAAACTTGAGGAATTGGTCTGACACACACTAGACGCGACATACATCTTCTGTCCAAATACATTACTCACCATCATTGGTTTCACCATGCCCCGCCCGTCGATTTCAGCTTCTTTGTGTCTGGGGGACATCTGAACATCTGCGCCAACGGACTAGTTAGTTCAATGGACGTTTAAGGTTGAGCCTTGTACATGATCTAATTTATAGAGCCTGCTTTGCTTATTCATTAATGTAGCATATCCCACTTACCCGGTCCAAGAAATCTTGTCGCAAGGTATTTATTTCCTCCAAGCACACGATTCCAATCAAAGAGCTGGGAGAAGACTCCAATGCATGCGCCTAACTTCAAATTCTGCCTTCTCGGCCCTAGGCAAGGGTTAGATGCCCAGTCGGATTGATTCTCCATAGCTAGGAAATGTAGTTTCGCAGAGAGAGTTAGATTAAACGCAAGGTACGGGCACGAATGCTCCAATCTAAGGACTTGGATTAGACTAGCGATGAGGATGAGGATGAGGGTGAGGGCGTCTTTGCGGCCGCTGCCACGATCGAAGCGAGGGAGGGCCGCCTTTGCAATTGCAACAGCAATAGCAATAGGAATATAACAAAAGTATGACAAGATAGAAGTGCTACGGCCAACTATCGGACGAACAGTAATATCAGGAGTGAAAGAGCGGACAGAGAAGTAGGGTAAGGCAAAGAAAGTCCAAGCGATCCCGTAGTAGTAGACTGTAGCTGGGGCTTAAGAAGAAGGTGAGCAATTTGAAATTGAAATGGGCCACCAACCGAGAAGTCCTTTGTGCCCCAACTGCTTTTGGAAGTGGCAGTCATGAAGTGCCCGCAAAACGCTCAGACCCTGAAATTTTCATTTTCATAGAAGGCGGAGTGGCACGCCTCTGCACATAGGAAAGGGAAAGTTGGCATGGAACTTCTGCACAATAGGATATTGGAAATTGGGACCACCGTGCCGTGGAGATGAGATAGATCGGTGGGTCAGTTCGACAAGTTGGAAGTTCGAACTCAGGCTTGTTGACGTGGCGATATTTGAAATTGGAGGTGCACCTCCTTGGGACGCGAAGGAGCGGGGTGGACAACCAAGGACCTGATCTCTGAGTTGTACTCTCTCTCTCTCTCTCTCTCCCCTTGCCTGTCTGGGAGTCAGCGCTATCTGTTTCTCGCCGGCTAACTCTCCTGAGTGCTCTCTCGGCGGCTAGCTCAAACTCAGAGTGAACTAATTAGTGGAGGCTGCGAAAGGAAAGAGGTTTGAGCTTTCTTAACAGACTACTCCCATGATTTTCACCCGTGACCAGCTACGTTCAAGACTCAAAAAGTTTGAATACTACCTACACCTCAGGAGCAGAACTTTCTTAGTTTACGATATCAAAGTGGGTATAGAAACCGCGACTGAGTACAGTCCACGCTCCAGTCCACACCATTCGACGGCTGACGTGGTCTGAACTTTTCCAATTGTGTGTGGGCGACGGCGAAGAAGTGGCTAAGTTGAACCAAAAAAGCCACTCATTTCGAACTTTGCCGGGAGTCTCGACAAAAAACGGTATTTCATTTCAATGTAATTTTTATCGACTGAAATGAAATTTAACCTACAAAACTTGTCTTTATTTTGACCGGTTTTAAAAAATGTTTTTTTTAACAATAAAAATATATATATTAACTAGAAAATCATGTACACTATTAAGTCGTTTACATCAAAAACTTTCACACTTCAGTCCACTATTTTTCACACCACTATTTTTCACACGTCACTTTATTGAAAAGATCACAAATTAATGACCACCCTGGCTCGGGAGTTCGGAAACCTCCATTTACATTAAGGGAGATTCGCTATTAAATGTTTGGGGCGGGAATTTCCCTTAATTAGGACTCCTCAGTCTTAGAGTAGTCTGTACTTGAGTGAAGCCAACAGCCCACCAAGTCTGGATAAAGCTAACTAGAGCTCCCACCAGCTAGTGCCACTAGTGGGTGATCAGTTCACATAGTGAAAGCGTGCCTCACTAAACCGGCGAGTTATCCCCCCACTCATTTCGTGGGAACAGCTCCTAAAAAGATAGTCACTGTGAGCACAGTGCGTATGCTTCACGGGGCACACTGACGGCCTGTGAGGACGAGAGATCCAACGCCACAGAGTTTGAGGCGTAGTCATGGATGGCTACATTTTAATAAGGCACAATGTCCGGACTCTGAATACTCCCAATTTCCAAATCATGGAGTTTTAAATTTGACGTTCCATGCCACATGCAAGAAGTCTCTAGGTTGTATGCCATCACGTAATATATATACTAGTTCTATACACCCACTCGATAAAGGGTATTGCCCCTACTCGGCGGCCTTTCTGTACACTTCTACCATGAGGACCTTACCACGTGGCTAAAGGAGGAGAGGAGATTGAGGAGCTGCTAGAGAAAGTGACATCGTAGGGAAAAACCTACATAATAGAATAGAGATATATATATATCTTGCACTATTACTCTTTTTTTTTTTTAAAGTTTGGCATTAGAGAAGAGCGGGCTTAGTACCCATGGGACCCCCCTTATCCCACAACTCGAGGGCACGGAGCATTCGGGGTAGCCAGCAGGGTTCGAACCCACCTGCACTATTACTCTTACTATTTTGCCATTGCTTAGAGAGTGTCACACTATGGCCATCTCAATTTACCATGTGTAAGAAGGGAGAGTTAAAGACTATGGACAGTGCTCTAAGGAGGTCACTTATATGATGAAAACATATTTCTCTTTTTCCCTATCATCATTGTTTAAAAATAGAACACGCCTTACCACTAGGCTATTGACGACAGCATGAAAGCACACACGCACACGAGCACAAAGATCCCAAAAAAAAAAGAACACCCCATTATTATAAGTAAGTGCATCTATTTGAGGATATAATAAGTGAGTACACCTCACCACGCATCTCCACCAATGAAAAAAAGTAAAAGCTATAACCATTTCTAATTTTAAAAATATTTTTTCTTAACAAAAATTCTACATATATATGTGCACATACATGTACATATTGGCATTCATGGTGGCTCATAATGACCAACGAGCAACATGGTTAAGCATAATGATGAGAGATTAGTGTTAAGTAAAATAAGATTAACTTAAATACATGAGATTAGCAAAATAACAAGGTAATGATGGAGAATGAGATCATATCTCTTGCATTAGTATGCCTCTTTAAATAGGCAAGTACAAAAGTGAATATAATGAGCTAATCAAAATTAGCTACTAATCATATCCTCCATGATTCTCTCCCATAGTTTCCTCCTTGAATCTCTCCACACTCTACTATTCTCTCTTCCATGATTCTAGCTTTCCTAGATACAAGGAGGACTACTGGCATCAAGTTTGACTATTGCAAAAGTGGAGATTCTCTAGTAAATGACATCCTACTACTGAGCCAGTGAATATTAATAACCTTTGATCAAGTCCAAACCATATGCCCCATTATCTCCTAAGGCTAAATACGTTAGTATTTTGGTGCATATTTTAACACCCTCCCTGGATTGTTGCAAGATCACGATGTCTAGTTTTGTTTAGTTTATGCTGGACTAGGACAATTCTTGGAGAGCAAATTTGGGGGGGTAAGATACTTCAAATGAGATCAAGCAACTAATAGAAAGTACACATGCACTTAAATTAACTCAATATAACTTAAATTAATATAACTTAGTCTAATTAATCAAAATTAAATAAAAATATGATGAAATGATAAAAAAATTGATCTTTTCATACTTAGAGTGATCCAATGTTTTTTTCCATAGATGCACCATCACAGGTACACTAGTCCTTATAGATTTTAGATTATTTACATCAAAAATGTAATTTTACTAATTAGATTATTAATATTTACAGACCTTCTGATAGCCTAGAAGTTTTTTAGAAAAGAGATCATTAAAAATCCAACCATTGGATTTGTAATTTTTACTAACCACCACATTCTAACAATGTCTCACTATCTGCCACTCTTTTTTGATCTACAAGATTGAGCATTTTAAGTGGTAGTTATTGTGGGTACAAAAAATGGCATATATTATAACACTTTAAAGGCCTTGAAATATTTAAAGAAAATAGACAAATAGCTTAAATTTTTCTCAAAAAATCAAGTTAAGCTTTATATTATGTGAACATCTAAGGTACAAAGTGGGAATCACATATGAGTTTATATGTAAAAGATATTAGCATTTTATAAAATCAGTCCAAATTTGGGACAGCATGTATACATTGACTTTGTACCTAAGGAAATGAGGACTTTTGACTTTCTAATGCTTAATCAGATTTTGAAACTATATTCCCAACTTTGAATGTGATGTTCCAACAAAAGAACTTGAAAGGAAATTCCTTCACTTTCTAGGAGAGATTAGCCACTAAAGGTAAACAAATGCTTGTTTTTTTCACTGTTTACAGGGTGCCTGAGTGGACAAAACTGGGTACCCTGATCTTGCAACCACCCCCCTCAACAAAATATTCATGGCAATGATGATGTTATGATGGCAATGCTAGACTCATTAGGATCTTCCAATTAGGTTTATGATGCTAGTTATAATGACTTGTTTGGTTTTACAATGCTAGTTACAATGATCATGTTGGTATGACCATGTGAGTAGCTAGTTATGCTTACAATGAGTACATTTACGCTTAGAATATGGGAGGAGCCAACAGGTAGGGGTGGCCCTTGTTAATCTATAAGGCCCAATCATCTTCAACACAGTTGCCTCATATGAGACCTCTTCTTGCTTGACTTCTTCTTCACTTGAATCTCTTTCTACAAGATAGGCCTTTTCAGCCTTGTTCTTGTAAAAACAAACTTTCTCAACATGATTAGATTTTCCACATAAATAAAATGATTTCTTTGGAAACTCCTTGTTAATGGGTCCTTTGTATGGTCCTTTGAAAGAACCCTTTTTCTTGAATGAACCATTGAAGTAGGCTTCATCTTGGAATGTAGGCAAAGTGGTGCTGGTGGTGTTTTGCTTTTTGATCTTCTTTTCCTCTTCCAAAAGAGTTGTAGTGATGTTAGCTAGTGTTGGAGAAGGCAAGTTGGTGAGGGTAGTGACTGTTGCCATAGTCCTCATGGGGTAAACTTTTTAACAATAATGCAATGCAAACATTTTATTTAAGTTAATCCTTACAAGTTGTGTGGTTAGGCTTCTCATCAGATTTAGGTGAGAGGCAAGAGGTTCTTCCCTGCTTAACTTAAGTTCAAAGAATTAAATTAGAAAAGGCTGATCTTATAGCTCTTACCTTGAGCACCAAACAATGTGTCCAACTCTTCCCAAGCTTCATTTGAAGTGCTTCTTCCATCTATGTGATGGATAAACTGATCACTCAATATCCCAAAGCTATGATGACAAGAGCCTTTTCATTCTTACTAACCCATAATGCTTCCCACTCCCTGGTAGTAGCCTTTTTCTCCTTTCCATTGGCAATGCTCCACAACCCCTTTCTCATAAATAATGTAAATTTGATCGTAGTCTACCATGTATGAAAGATTGTTCCTTCGAATTGATCTATCTTGGTGGCCATTAGGGAAGGTCTTACCTCAGAGAGGCACTCAGAGAGGCACTGTCTAGTCCCTTTAGAAGAAAATAAATGCAAAGATTAATCCCAAATGGTTTGAGTAATGAGCCCTCCCATAATTAGATATGCATGAGAAAAGATATAGAACAAGATCTGATTTTGACAGTTGATTTAGATAACTGACTCAGAGCTTTGCATGGTTGCAAAGTACAACTAATGTGAAGTGTTGCACAACAGCAAATGCAGAGGACTAGGTGAGAGCAGTAGACGGGAGCAACAACAAACCAAGCTCTGATACCAAATCTTAGCATTCATGGTGGCCCATAATGATCAATGAGCAACATGGTGGCTCATAATGATCAATGAGCAACATGGTTAAGCATAATGATGAGAGATTAGTGTTAATTAAAATGAGATTAGCTGAAACACATAAGATTAGCATAATGACAATGTAATGATGGAGAATGAGAGCGTACCTCTTGCATTAGTGTGCATCTTTAAATAGGCAAGTACAAAAGCGATTACAATGAGCTAATCAAGATTAGCTACTAATCAGATCCACAAATCTCTCCATGATTCTCTCCCTTAGATTCCTCCTTGAATCTCTCCACACTCCACTGTTCTCTCTCCCATTATTCTAACTTTCCTAGATACAAGGTGGGCTAATTTGCATCTGACTACTTATTACAAAAGTAGAGATTCTCCAGTAAATGACATCCTAATGAGCCAACGAATATTAATAACCTTTGATCAAGTCTAGATCATATGCCCCATTATCCCCTAAGGTTAAATACATGAGTATTTTGGCACATATTTCAACAGTACATACATACATGTACCCACAAACACACACATATATGCACACATACTCTCGCACACGTATACACACACACTTGCATGCACACTCATATACACACCCATAGATACACGCAAGTGTACACACACATAGTCATACACTTGCATATGCACATGTACACACACACACGACTACGTATGTACACAAAGTCACACACACTCGCATGCGTACACATAGAGTTGAATACCCAATCACCCACATGCACGTGCGTGCGTGCACACACACACACACACACACATGCACATGATGCATATACACACACTCGCTAGCATGCACACACACTTGCGTACACACCCACAATACAAATACACGTGTGTACACACACTCAAGTGCTACACACACACACATATACACATTCATGTACGCATGCATGTGCATGTGTACACATACATGCGTGTATCCACACACAGAGGCACATAGATACACGCACATACTCTCTTGTGTACGTGCACATACACTCTCTCTTGTTGTGTACGTGCACACAAAGACACAGACACATACACTCTCTCTTGTGTACGTGCACACAGACACATACACATACATATACATAAGGACACACGGTGCACTCGCACATATGATTAACAGCACACACAATCATATGCATGCATATATAAAGTCGATTACATATAGTCTCAGGGTGAGGGTAATGTGAGAGCCGCCTTCATTAAAGCTTTAATAGATAAGGGTGTACTCACACAAACATGTGCATACGCACACTATTGACACATAAAGGCATATACACTGTACATATGTGCACATACACATAGTTGGCATGCACATACTAGACGAAAACGTGCATGCATATGCACACATACTAGACAAAAACGTGCATTCATATACAAACATACACTTCCACTCGTGTGCACACACATAAACACACACAACTGACACACACACTTGTACATGCACATAGAATCGACACATACATGCATGTGCATGCACACACCCACACACGTGCACATACACATGCATATGATGCACATACACATAAAGGCATACACACATATACACACACTCTTGCATGCTTGCATGCACACGCACATGCACACATGCATAACACACATATATATACACATATACGTGCATGCACACTCCAACATGCACACATAGATGTACGCATACATACATGTGCATATTTATAGATACACATATATATACACATACACATGCATGCACACTCGAGCGTGCACACATATACATACGTGTACCTATATACATACACATGCACACATAAGTGTATGAGCATGCACACACATGCACGTATATACACACAAGCACATAGATGCACACCCACAGTATCGTGTGCATGCACGTGCATATATATAGAGACATACACATGCATATATATAGATACACATACACACACTCTCATGTGTTGAGACACACTTAATTACACACATGCACGTGCGTGACCCACAAATGTGCACGCACACACAAGTGCACATGACGCATATACATACACTTGCATACTTGTAAATACATGCACACACTTGAATGTGTGCACACACACATACACATACACATATGCATGCACACACAAGCGCACGTGCATGCACACGTACACACATGTGCATATATACACATGTGTATCCAAACACACAGGCACACATATGCACATACACACTCTCTTGCATACATACACATATACAAACACGTGCATACACATAAGCGCATGTGCGTACACACAAGCTCAAACATAGTATTGCATGCACACATGTGATTTTATTGATACACACAATCATAAGCGTGCACACATAGAGTTGATACATATAGTGTCAACGTGAGGGTAATGTGAGAGCCACCTTCATTAAGGCTTTAATACATAAAGCTCCACTCACAAAAATGTGTGTGTACACACTATCGACACATAAAGGCACACACACTCGTACACACGTGTGTAAAGAGAGAGTTGGCATGCACACACTCGACACACACATGCACACACATACACACACTTGCACATGCATGTGCGTACATAGAGAGTTGGCATGTAAGCACTTGATACACACATGCACATAGATACATACATACACTTCCACGTGTGTGCACATACATAAACATATAGAATCGACACATGCACAATATCACACTTATACGTGTACATAGAATCGACACGTACATGCATGTGCATCCACACACACCCACACACATGCATTTATGTGCATACACATAAATGCATACATACATATACACACACACTTCCATGCTTGCACATACACACTTATACACACACACACACACACACTTGTACACATATGCACAACACACACAAATATACACATACACATGCACACACTTGAGCGTGTCAATAGATACACACATGTGCATGTATATACGCACACACATGCATACACAAGTGTTCGTGCATGCGCACACTACGACACATGCACATACACGTGCATGCGCACTCGACCATGCAGGCATACACATACACATACGTGCACATACATACGCACACACATGCACACATAAGTGCACATGCATGTGCACACTGTACACACGTACACACATGCATGTATATACACACATGGATACATACACACAAGCACATAGATACACGCACACTCTCTTGTGCACGCGTACACAGAGACATACACGTGCATACATATCTATAGGTGCATGCACACACACTCTCATGGGTGTATACAAAATCAACACACACCCAATCACACATATACACATGTGTGTACACACACCAACAAATGTGTACGCACACACACAAGTGCATACAATGTACACATGCACCCTCGCATGCCTACACATGCACACACATGCGCACACACACACACACATACAACACACACAAGTGCACATGCACATGCACACATGCACGTATATACACGTGTGTATCCACACACACAAGCACACATTTGTACACATAAATGCAAACATAGTGCTACTTGCACACATGCGATTTTATCAAGACACACAATCATATGCATACGCACATAGAGTTGATACACACAGTCTCATCTCGTGAAGGTAATGTGAGAGACGATTTCATTAAGGCTTTAATACATAAAGGTGCACTCACACAAACATGTATGCATACACACGCAACACATAAAAGCGCTGCACATTCGCACACACACGTGTGTACACAGAGAGTTAGCACATATATACACTCGACACACACATGCACACATATATACACATACACTTCCACATGTGTGCACATACATAAACATACAAAATCGATACATGCACAATCACACACACTTGCCATGTACATAAAATTGACACATACATGCATATGCATGCACACACATCTACACACATGTATTTATGCATACACACACACACACACACACACACACACACACACTTACATGCTTACACATACACACTTGCACACACATACATACACAATACACATAGATATATACATGCACATGCACGTGCATGTACACACACATGCACGTATGCACATACACACATGTACACACAAGTGTTCATGTATATACTCATGTACACATATACACACACATGTATGTACATACACACGTGCATCCGCAAACACAAGCACATACATGCACACCGACACTTTGTTGCGCACACGAATATAGAGATATACACATGCATACACATCGGTGCATGCATACATGAACTCACACATATACACACAGATAGGTTGACAAACATGATCGCATGCATTTGTACATAGAGTTAACACACATAGTCTGAGCGTGAGGGTAGCATGAGCTGCCTTCATTAAGGCTTTACTACTTGATGGTTCACTCATATAGACATGTGCGTGCACACTATCAACACAGAAAGGAACACACACTTGCACGTACGTGTACACTCACAAAGTTGGTGCGCACACAGTTGACACACACATGTACACATATACAGACATACATGTTCACATGTGTACACACATAAACACACACACACACATGTACACTATATGAGCACAAGGGTCTATACTTGTAATACCACGAAAAAGACTGTATGTGTGTGAGGATGTATGTGTAAGCATATACGTAGTGTTGTGTGCGTGTGTGTGTGAGAGAGAGAGACGTGTGTGTGCGTGTGAGCTCCTCTCTAGCCACATGCACATAGCAATGTAATACAAATGTAATACAAAGAGGGCAGTGCACAGGCCGCAACAGCGTGTAGGTCAAGTACTAGTATATATATATATATATATATATATATATATATACGGATAGATTATTATAATGGGGTCTATGAAAAATACTGGTAGCATGGCGTACACAACCATGAGTCCACGTGGACAAGGAAGGTGGTAAAAGGAAAAGGAGTAGGAAGTGTGTTCCTGGTCTCCTAAAAAGACTGGCCCGATGCTGAGGACTCATCAGGAGGCGCCTGAATGTTTGGAGAGGAGACGACTCTCATCACAGTGCCTATTAGGCTGGGCCGAATTTGTTGTGAGAGGAGATGGTGCCAACGATGTATGAGTATAATAGTGTTGAAAGGAATCCTTTGTTATGGCTGGAGGGATTCCTATTACCTTCCCTTTTCAGATTCCAAAGACATTTCAATATTCTAATCGACGCACAGAGAAACGTTCCTGCAGGCTGCCACCCAGCAAACTCTGCAAATTATTTTAAATCCTGATGCTCAAGTTGCTTATAGAGTTCGAATTTCAGACCTTATTTAAACACAAGCCTCCTTAGGGGTGTTTACGCATTGTAAAGAGAGCCTCCAAAACAATATTTTAGTGCGAGTGGGGTGACTGTACAGCACGTATGGAGACTCGTTTGTGAAAAAGCAAGGAAACGATTTTTTTAAAGGGTTTCCTTAAGGCCCAGCAAAGGAGGAGTTATAAAGTTGGTGGGCAATCATCGATTCGTCATACAAATCGATACAATGGCTGATATTATTATTATTATAATACAGAAGAAGAAGAAGGCGTCGACTCCCCACCCGTGGATCGAGCGAGGTGTCGAAATACGTGTAGAGAGACGTAGGAGAGTCGCTTTTGACGTGACAAAGAAAATCTTCTGCTTATATATATATATATATTGTTTGTATAATAGGGACGACCACCCAGCCGGCCGCGGCCTCGTGAGTCGTGAGGCGAGACCGCCTTTCCATTGCCTGCGCGGCGGGGGTGAAAAGAAGAAAAGAATCGGGCGCCCAACATGGATTTGTTTTCACAGCTTCTTCCGGAAGCCGTAGCATTTCCTGCTGCGCTTTTTGTCATTGGAAGACAGGCGTAGGCCCAGCATGTCGGCCCCTTTTCGACAGCATCACACACGCAATGTATTTAATGCGATGTGCATCTAGCACAGCACATGCACATTGCACCGCATTTGTGTAATCTTTTCGTGTCGTTCCGTCGGTGGATTTTAGGATTCATCCTTTAAAAGAAAAATTACATTGAGACTGAAGTGCGCTGTTGGATGTGGCGCTGGCTTGTGCAGCCAGATTGTAATCGAAGCAAACGCCGAGTATTTTTTGTGTGCACTCGTGGCCGGAATGTGGCTGGGCGCGCGCAGCGTATAATGCCGTGCGTGCCTGGCCTGGCCCCTGACCCCGCAATCTTCCAACTTCCAACTTTGATTTCCTCCGAAGCACTAGTGCACAGTGTCACACCCGCAGGTTTTTGGTCCTCTTCCAAAAAGAACAGGAAAACTCCTTTCTTTTGATTTCCTTGCTCCACCACCCAGTGCACGTCCGTCTAGAAAGAGAGAGAGGGAGAAAAGAAAAGTCAATGACAATATTTTTTTATTATTTATTTTTTGGAACTTCAGATTTTTGTTTAAAGTATCTACTATCAGTATGCTGTTTTGAGGCAAGCTAAAAAAGAGAAGTGTTATGAAGACATCTTTTTCTGTCTATACTCTTATCTCTACACTATTAATGAAGAGATTCTCACTATTCTTGCTCTTGCACATCTTTCACTTAAGTGGCCATCTCATTTTACCACATGTAAGAAGAGAAAGTTAAAACTTGAAGGACAAGCTTTATTCCCATGTCAAATTCAAATTTTAGTGTAAAAAGGGGACATTGTGCTGTAGGGAGGTTACTTATATGACGAAAAACATATCTCTCTTTCTCTCTATCATTGTTTTAAAATAGAACACCCCATTATTATATATAAGGTGCATCTATTTGAGGATATAATATGTGAGCACACCTCACCACACATCTCCACCAATGGAAAAAAAATAAAAAAATAATAACCATTTCTATTTTTGAAAAATATTTTTTATTAACAAAAATTCTACATACATGCACACATGTACCCATACACACCCATACACAATTTCCTTCTCCTCTTAAGATGAGGCAGATTTTTCAAAAGTTGAGAAAGCTCCAGGATAAAGCAAACCCATCTTTTCCTAGACCCTGAGAAAGAGACAAAGGTAATCATAATCAAGATCACTTACACAAGAGATCATCAGTAAGAGATGCCTACAATCGTAGGAAGCCATGCATTAAAAAATCATACAAGCACATTCAAATTTCTACATACATGCACGTGCACAAACAAATCATAAATGAATAAACACATTGTAATTTTGTGCTTACCACATGTGAAAAAATAAATACTTATGTAAACACTCCTCAATTGCTTTACTTCATGATGTTCTCACTCTCTTCTACATCATTAACACAATTCCGACATTTCTCCTTTCTCTTTCATTCAACATTGTCCTTGTATGTTATCTTGCCTTTGTGAGCCTCCTCAATGACACAATTCTAACATTTCTCCTTTCTCTTTTAGTAAACATTGTCCTTGCAATGTTATCATGCCTTTGTGAGCCTCCTTCTTGCTAATGTGGTTTACTCTATGATGTTCCTGCTCTCTTTTGCATCATCATCCTCACTAGACACAATTCTGGCATTTCTACTTCCTCTTTCATTAAACAGTGTCCTTGCAATGTTATTGCACATTTGTGAGCAACTATGATGAGAATCTCTTGGTACATAATCTAGACTTTGTGCCCCACATGCATGGGCTTAGCTTAGTCTACAGAACAAAGCAAATAACTCATCCGTTCCAACTTGCAAAACATTCCGTATTGTCAAATCATGCAAGCTTACATCCGCGGTAGCTTTCTAATTCCACACGTGCCTCATGAATCCAAGCCTCATCAAAAGAGTCTATATGCACCATACGCATACTGTGCTGTGTAAAATCAAACAAGTTCTAAGTATTTTTAGCCCATTCTGTATAGAAGCATACTGTAGAAGCATATCATGTGGCTTTAATACAATTTGGAATCGAGATTTGAGCATGCCAAATGCTTACTCCACAAGCATTTTTAGGTTAGACTAGATGAAGTTTTAGAAGCACTTTCCCTTCTCAATCCATCTTTGTTGTCTTTAAAAGGTGGAAGCATCCAAAATGGGCTGGATAAGCATAATCACCTAGCAGACAATAGCTTTCCAAGTAATTGACCTCATATTGTCACTAGTTGGAATACATTCCAAGGGTGATGGACCTCAATTGAGGTCTTAAAAAAACAACCACTATATCTAGGTCGTAAAAACAACCACCATGGACCTCGATTAAGGTCCATCGTGGTGCTTTTTTAGACCTCGATCAAGGTCCATCATGGTGCTTTTTGTACTTCAATCAAGTTCCATTGTTGTGCTTGCTACCTCAATCAAGGTCCATTGTTGTGCTTGTTACCTCAATCAAGGTCGAAGCAAGCACCATGATGGACCTTGATCAAGGTTCATGCATCATATGCACTATTATATGCATAAACGCATGTATGGATGGACCTCGATCAAGGTACACAAATGCCAATTTGTTAATAATTTGGCATATATAATAGATTTTTATAATAATTTGACAAAATTGATGAACATTCTCGAATACCTAAAAGATTTTCTTGATTGAGGTATAGACAATATCTCCACCTTCTGTACCTCAATCGAGGTAATCAGATCACATCTATAGTGTCCATGCCTCGATTGAGGTATATCTCGAATCGTAGCAAAAAAGATTAATTCCTTATCATAGGTAAAGAAAAAAGATAAGAACATAATAAGGTGCTTAAGCACTAAGCCTAGGGAGTTAGGGCTGCATCAAGATCCTCATCATGAATGGGACATTCCTCATTACCATCTTCACCTTTCTCATTGGCATCAGGAAGTAACTCATCCTCTCGAGAACCGATATAATAACTTCATTGAGTTGCTCTTTGGTGATGCGTCCACCCTCAAGCAGCCATTATCAAGTCTCATTATCTAGATGGTAGTGTTTGTAATCCACTTCCCTCCCTATAGGCAATGACTCATTTCCTTTATTTAAAAAAAAGAGAGAATAAACATAAACATCATGATAAGTAATTACAAATATTATCAATTGAAGGATTTAAGGACTTACAAATTGGTCCTTCCGACTCGACCCCCAACGCATTGAGCCAAGCTTCTTCATTTATGAGTGGCAGGCTAATTTATGTTGTTTCTCCACTCCTTTTTCTCCCAGCATCTTGGATACACTTCCTTCAGTCCTTGCTTATGTACCCATAAGGTGGTGGGGGAATAGCCTTCTTTGTAATTTACAATGTCCCTTGCCCTTCACCGAATCTGCAATCTCTTATTTTGGAGGAAAGTTATCATCTTTGTTTGAAGCCAAGCCTTAGAGAACTACTCATCAACAAGGTTATGGAATCTCTTATTTACTCACTTGTG